>NC_048218.1:60912897-61212897 GCF_002007445.2 Ailuropoda melanoleuca | reverse complement strand
CAGTCTATCCTTAATCTCTCTTTCTAACTTGCAAACTTGACTAACAGTTTTTCTTCAAAGATGCCCTTGTCTTTTCCACTTCTGGCTCTGAATCATTCCAGTACTTCTACCTGGAAAGCCTTCCCCCAACATTCACCTGCTGAGATCTCTGAAAGCCTAAGCCAAATACTGCTTCTCTGTGAAACCTTATCGGATGAAATCTTGCCGCCGTCCGAACCTTTCTAGTACCTACTGGGCTCAGTTTTCACAGGGACTTTTCCAAAATTGCTTTGCATATTGTTAATATATACATTCATGTATTCATGGAAAATGAGCAGGAAATTTCTCCAGCTAAATAGAAAGAAGCCAAAAACAAAGATGAAAGCATTTAATTTTCAAGTTTTAAAGTGTTCATTCATTCAAGGTACATTTCCCATTCTAAAACTGGAGCTGCGATAATGAATGAGTGGAAGTTCTACCCTTACTGAGCCTTATAGCTGGTGGGAGGGCAACATTAATTTCAGTTATAGTGGGGATAAGGGCTTTGAAGGAGAAGGACTGTCATTATAAGCTAGTTACAGGACTTCTGTGTGTGTCCCTCTGGAAGTGAGGGATATAAGATCAAAGGATGAATAGCAGTTAGACCATAAAGGAGAGGAAACATTTCTGGCAGAAGGAATAGCACAACAAAAGCCCTAAGCTAGGAAGGAGGATCTTGTTGCATTTCAGAACCCTAAAGAATGCTTATTATTAGATGATGAGCATTTCTGTTGTAATTCTTTGTTTCTGCGGCTATCTCCTCCACCTTTTAAATTCCTAGTAGAGAGGAGTTCCTAAGCATTTCTGCATCCCCCCAGTTATCACAGCACCTATCACATGCTCATTGAATGTTTGCCTGACTCAAACCTTGTTTGTTAAATGAAGGACAGCAGAGAGCCTATGTCAGAGCATACAGGATGATCAAACTAATTTTTCATATCTCATCAATTCTAAGATGCACATATCTTCACAATTTAACATCTTTGAAATTGGGATACTTTTTACAGTCGATAACATCTTCTAACTTCATTTGGCATATTTTTTTTCCTTCGTAGTACATAAAACAATGATGTATTTTATAATCAATGATGTGTTATGGTCAATGAAATGTGGTAGGTGTCTTTATACGGCTAAATTCCTTATTGTTCATTTGAAGAAATGAGTGATTTTCACAATTTTTTGTGTTACAGACTGACTTTTCATATTAATAATAAATTTGAATCCTTTGGTGGATAAAGTCCTACTCTGGATTGATAGAATTGCAGAGGTAGAAGAAAATTAAAAGAAATTGGTCTACTTTTCATCCATTCTAGAGTGTAGTGAAGACCTATTGTTTTGTCTGTCCTGAAGTACCCCGTAGCATTCTTCCCACTTACAGGAATGTCGGCCTTCTTCCCTGAGATCCTGTCAGTCCTCCTTTCATTCTCTTCAGTGGTTACTCTAGGAAAGACAATGTTAATACAGTGGAACCCTGATCCCTGACCACATTTGATTGGTCTGGATTGCAGTTGTACCAAGCATAGTTCCAGAAGGAGAAACTTGGGTTTTAACAACCAGAAGCCTTGCATAAGTTATCAATTTGGGTACCTGGCCTGTAAAGTATAAAATTTTTGAAGATTTGGGGTTCACATTCTGCCATGGAACTGAGGATCAGAGGAGGCTCTCTTTGGCCAGAGAGAAGAGAGAAGCAGACATGCAGCAGTGGGTTAAATATATATACATGATGGCATCGGGGGCCTGTTTGCTTTTATATCCATGGCCTTCCTTCTGGTGCATTCTCTCTTGGCTCAAGTTCTTTGTAATTGCAACAAAATTGCAGCCAGTTAAAGCCAAGAGGTTCAATGAACACATATATGTATCTTATATAGTGTGTGTGTGTGTGTGTATGTGTGTGTGTGTGTGTGTGTGTGTATATATATATATATATATATATATATATAGTAATTCCCAGAAAGTGGTCAGTCAGTAACTGCTTCAGTCTCCAGTGATAGGGAACCTACCATCTTCCACAGACTTCATTCCAGTTTGGAGAAATGAATATTTGGCAGTTCCATTCACATTGAGATGAAATAGCTTTATGTAAATTTTACAAGTGGTTGCAGTTCTGTATGCCAGTGCAGACAGAATGAGTCTATTCTGTCTCCTTCTTCATAGCCCCTCACCCTTGATAATGACTATTCTATCCTTTAAGCCTTCTTTGTTGATGAGAGATATCCCAGGCTCAGCAAATTAGGTTTATTTTCTTTGCTAATATGGAGGAGTAGGGGAAAGTAAGTGTTAAAACAACAATAACAACAAGAAAAACAACAATAACAATAAATATTTAACTTTTGGCATGCATTTATTTTTGGGCCAGGCATTGACCTACATGCTTTATGTACTTTATGTACTCTGTTCACAGAATCCTCACAACAACCTTATAAAACAAAGACTGTTGTTTTTCCAAATTTGCTGTAAAGGAAACTGAGACTTAGAAAGATTTATTTACCAAAAGTCACTCAGTTACTAAGTTGCCCAGCCTGCATTTGAACTTGAGAGAGATCATTTCATAGTGAAGGGATAGTATTGCCCACACAATGGCGAAAGAAAACTTCTTTGGTGAAAGAAAACTTCAAAGCATTCAGTAGTAGTGCTTTTAAATTCTGTAACATGTGACTGAAAAGTGGTCTCAACAAAACAGCACGTTATGAAATGAATTTACCCCTCAGAATTCCCCATTTCCCTGGGGAAAATGTCCTCAAGATGGGACAGAATCTGCCAGTCCCAGAATAGACTCATCTGTTATTGTGGATCTTCTGGACAAGATTTTTATGGAAGGCATCCTTCTTATCCCTGTGAGACATTGCTGAAGAGAATTTTGTTTTATTTTTCACATTTTTTAATCACCGTCAAGATGCTGAGTGTTGAGCAAACCAGCTATAAAGAGGCAGCTACCCAGTTAAGAACATGAATGCACATATGTTTTATCAAAAGAAAAAAATATCTTCTGCTAGTTCTCCTTTTCCCTGGTATGAACATGTTGAGGAGGTAAAATGTAGCTAGGGAAAGATAGGAAAAGTAGGTGGAAGGTGACGACAGGGAGATATTTTTGGGGTGGCAATTTTTTATATTTCTCTTTAAGAAGAGAAGCTCCTCTGGGCTATAACAGTAATTACTGTTTGGGGAGCACTCATGTCCTAGGTCATGTTCCCAGAAACAGACCCTGAGACAAGGATTCATGTCAAGTAATTTATTAAGTCAGTGATTCCAAGAGAAGACAAAAGGAGAGTAGGGGAAGCATGACAGGAAATGGGGAAGGAACCAAGGAAGGTGTGATTACCGGTGATATTCCTGCCATAGCTTTGTCCCTTGCAGAGCTTGGGAGAACAAGTTTTACTTCCAAGTTTGTCTTACTGATAGGCTAGGGAGCCAGGCTCCGTACGTTCCTACGCCAGTCAGTCATTGGTTATAGTCACCTCAGGGAGGACTTTAAATCTCTGAGTGTCTGTGCGTGGGCCAAAGTTGCTACAGTAATCCAAAGGTGGTCTTCAGAGAGAAATTGTGGGTGCCAGCTGTTAGGACTGAAGTACTCAGAAGCTGGGGGATGGGCACACAGAATAACAGGCATCCAAGGGCATCTGGATGAGTAACTGCCTTCATCACTCCAACTCATTGGGTACCGTGTGCTATGCATACCTTGTAGTTAGTTTACACTATAATCTAGCAAGGTGGGGATGAATAGCTTCATTTTACAGGGGCAAAAATACTTTTTGAGATGTTAAGTCACATTGTCTAAAGTTTTATAGCTAGTTTGTGGCACAGTTGGGATTTGACCCTTCCCACTGTGTCTCACAAAGCCTTTCTAGGCAGTTTCTGCTAACCAACCACACTGACCCTCAACTGAATTTCAGTTCAACGAGCAACATCTCTTTAGCACTTACCATGTGTCCAGTGTTGTTTGGCATCATAGATGTAAAGATAAATTAGACTTAATCCTGCTCTTGGGAGATTGCTTTCTTGCAGGGATGATATACAGATGCACAGAGCTAAATAACAAAACATGTGAAAATGCCACAGTAACTTTATGAATTAAATATTGGAGATCATCGTGGAAGAAGGAACAAGTAATATCTCCTAGGGGCAGATACCTGGGAGGTGGGAGGCTTCAGTGAGAGACTTTCCTTTGAGTTCAGCTTTTACATGTGAAAAGGATTTAAGGGAGTCAAGTGGTGACTGTCAGGACCTATCAGGAAGCAATTTAAATGGGGCAGTTCAATTTGGGGCTATTATGACTTTTTTAATACACAATACAAACTATTACTTTGGCTCTTCTCAAACTTATGTTTTAACTTCTCTTTGGCAGACATTCATCAACTAGTTTTTTCTAATCATAGGCTTATCTGCTTATTCTCATTGGTAATGGTGACCTTTCTGATGGGGACTTCTAGGAATACTGAAAACAAGGCCTGAAACACATAAATAGATAATTAAACTGAGTAAGCCTAGATCAGGGCCAAAGGTCAAGGACAGTGGGGGTTCTGGACGCCAAGAAAAAGTGGAGTTGGAACTGATCAAATGGTAAGTGAGGGAGGTGGTCAAGAAAGAGGAAAGGCTGTCAAAGAACCATCCTAACCCCTCTTTCTCCTACTTCAAGACCTGAATTTCACCTTGCCATTGGGAGGATGCTCAGGTCACAAACACCAGCTTATCTCTCCCTTTAATCCATTGGGCAATCAACCAACTCTCTCACCTACCCTTTCTTTAGTCAACACCTGTGGGAGGGAAATATAATCTGTTACTGCAGCTTAGCATTTATCAAAATTGTATAGTGTTCAAGTCTGATTCCTCGGATTCTGGGGATGGGAGGAAGGTCTTAGCTCTGAAATTCCTAGATGTCCTTATTGGAATAAGGACCAATTTATTATAAAAACGAATGGAGGAGAAAAAAAAGTGGCTCAGGAAAAGGGATTTGGCTGAGTAGTGGAAAAGGTGAATTAAAAAAAAAAAAGAAAAAAAGAATCGCAAGAATGAAAGGAACATTAAGAAACCTTTTCATCCTTTCTCTTGCCTCCAGGCTGTAGTATGCTGAAATGACATGATAAATGTTGTTTTTGAGAACTATAACTTGAAGTCATTTACTAGAAATCCTTGTGCGAGGGCTATTGCCTCCTCTCAGTAGTAGGTAAACAGATCCACAACACCCTGTAGCCTTTATAGTGAGGATGGGATACACGAACATGAGTATTTTCCAACTAGATTTTTAACTACCTAAGTGGGATACATTTCATTATGTTTACCAAGAAAGTTAAACCTCACATCATGGAAAAATAATAAATTTCTGACTGATATTTCTGCCTATCAAATCTAAGCTTTATATTCCAAAATTAACTGTTGGGGTTAAGGAGACCTTGGTTTCTATTAAAGGTTTTGTTGCAGAGCAGTATTTAAAAATCAGGTTCCTTGCTGAGAAATGAAAAATAGGTAAAACTTTATACATGCAGATTTACAACCATACCTTATTCAGACTTATATACATTAGTTTTGGAAATAGATACACAAGAAAAAGCCCAATTAATTTGGTTATTTTTCCTGTCCATTAAGGACCTTAGCAGACAAAGTGAAGGTTTAAAAATCATGAATATATGGGGCATGTGGGTGGTTCAGTTGGTTAAGCATCCAATTTTTGATTTCAGCTCAGATCATGATCTCAGGGTCATGAGATTGAGCCCTACAGTGGGCTTGGTGCTGGCATGGAGACTGCTTAAGATTCTCTCTCTCTCCTTCTCCCTCTGCCCCTCCCCCGCCGTGCATGCCCTCGTNATCTCAGGGTCATGAGATTGAGCCCTACAGTGGGCTTGGTGCTGGCATGGAGACTGCTTAAGATTCTCTCTCCTTCTCCCTCTGCCCCTCCCCCACCGTGCATGCCCTCGCTCTCTCAAAAAACATAAAATAATAAAAAATAATAAAGTAAAAAAATCATGACTATACCCAGACGGAGTTAAAATTTAAGACATTCTTATATAAGGGAAGTTGTTAAGTATAAACACCAAAATACTGACCATAACTACCAATAGGGTCTACCCTATCCAGATAGCTATTTGTAATAATGCCTGGACATCTTTGAGATTTTGTAAAGATAATTTTATTTCAGAAACACTTTGGCATTATAGAGTAAGAGTTTTACGATTTACTATATACAGTTATCTTGAGCATATTGTAGTAGATTGGATGGCTCATAATCAGGGACCCTGCCTGGGGAGAATTATATATTCATACCCTGCTGAACTGAGGCAGGGCCGGTTGACTTGCTTGGGCTATCACAGTGAATGAAGCATGGCACTTCGGAACAGAAGCTTTAGGAGGCTGCAGGAAGCCTGCCACATTTTTTTCCTGTCTGACATGACTACCGGCAAAGTTCCAGTTGGAAGTTGCTCTTATCAGCCTGATACTGGGAGTAGTAAGTACTATAGCTACTTTGTGATGGACGAGTAGTGTGAACAAGACATCAATCCTTGTTGAGAGATTCTGGGATAATTTGTTATCGTAGAATAGCCTTTCTTGACTAATACACATGAGACAAAGGACAATTACGTGTACATGTCATAGGACAATATAAATTTTCTGAAGTTGGCAAATCAAAGAAATGGGGAAACGTTTGCTCCATTGTGTTAAGAATTATTTTTGTCATGGGCTTAATATATTTTATTTTTGTTACTGATGTATTAATCCCCCTATTCCATATCCTCTCCTGCTTTTGTTCAATAATGGTCTGATCACTTGAGTGGTCATTCAAGAGATGTGATGTTAATTGCATAGAACACAAATATTTTCATTGTTATAGCTTCAAGTTCATATTTTTAGTAGAATCTTTTCAACTCTTTTTATAGCCCTAGTTAACTCTTTTCATTTGCATCGAATTTCTCTGCACCAGTTTTTTCTTACATCTGAAGATTACAAAATGGATGGCCTCAATTATGTAATTATTTCTTCAGAAATGTCTTTCTTTATCTGTGTGGTATTACAATTTTCTTTTTTATTTTTATGTGGCTTTTTATATTTTGCCACATAGAGCTATAGTAGTGACATAGGGAATCATTCCTCCTTTTTTGACTAAAAGACAGATTTCTAGCTTGAATTTAACCTGCAAAGGATTTCATCAGTGATTAGAGTCATGGGTGCCATATTGCTTTCTGTGTACATTTTCTCCCACATGTACCTTTTCAAGGCTTTTAGTATTTAATCTTTTTATGCTCATTCTGATAGTCGCACTTAGAGTATTGTCTAATAGAAATACTCCTCAAGTAAATTCAAAACTCAAAGGAAGCATGGTCACTTGGCAAATGTTGTTAGAGCAACTGCTACTTCTCAGATTTTTCTATCCACAACTTCTCTCCCCCAGCTTTACTGAGGTATCATTGACAAATAAAAATTGGAAATCTTAAATGTCCTCAATATGGTATTTTGATATACATATATATTGTGAAATGATTATCACAATCAAGCTAGTTAACACATCTATCACTTACCTCTGTGTGTGTGTGTGGGGGGGTAAGAACAATATAAATATAATATAAATATACTCTTAGCAAATTTCAAGTACATAATATATTATTAGTAACATAGTCACCATGTTATACCTTAGATATCCAGGATTTACTCATCTTATAGCTTAAATTTGTACTCTGACCAAAATCTCCCCATTTTCTCTATCCCCCAGCTGCTGGCAATGGCCATTCTACTCTCTGTTACACTGAAGTTGCATTTAATTTCCACATAACTTTTGGAATCTTTTAGATGCAACATAAAAGTGAGCTCATGCAGTATTTGTCTTTGTCTTACTTATTTCTCTTAGCATTATGTTCTCCAGGTTCATTTATGTTGTCACTAGTGACAGGATTTCCTTCCTTTTTAAGACTGAATAAGGATACATTGTGTGTGTGTGTGAGTCTGTGTGTGTGTGTGTGTGTGTGTGTGTGTATCACATTTTAAAAAATCAATTTAGCCACTGATGGGATTGTTTCTATATCTTGGCTACTATAAATAATGCTGTGTGTAAATGGGAGTGCGGATATCTCTTTGACATAATGTTTTTGTTTCCTTCAGATACATTCCCAGAAGTGGAACTGCTGGAACATGTGGTAGTTCTATTTTTAATTTTTTGAGTAGCTCCCATATTATTTTCCATATGCTCATACCAATTTTCATTTCCACCAACAGTGCACTAGTGTTCCCTTTTCTCCACATCCTTGTCAACACTTAGAATCTTTTGACTTTTTGTAGTAGCTATCCAAACAGGTTTGAGGTGATAATCTCATTGAAGTTTTGATTTGCATTTCCTTGATCATTATTGATGTTGAGCATCTTTTCATATACCTGTTAGCTATTTGTATGTGTGTCTATTCAGGTCATTTGCCCATTTTTAATTAGATTATTGGTTTGTTTGTTTTACTATTGAGTTGTATGAATTCTTTATATAGTTTGGATATTAACCTCTTATCTGATATATAGTTTGGAAAATTTTTCTCTATTCTAGAGGTTGCCTTTTTATTTTGTTGATTGTTTCCTCTGCTCTGCAGAAACTTTTTAATATGATGTGGTCCCACTTGTTTATTTTTGCTTATGTTGTCAAATCCAAAAATCATCGCTAAGACCAATGTCAAGGAGTTTTTCCACTATGTTTTCTTCTAGGAGTTTTATAATTTCAGTTCTTATATTTAAGCTTTAACCTATTTTGAGTTGACTTTGTGTAAGGTGGAAGATAAAATTCAATTTCATTATTTTGCATGTGGATATATAGTTTTCCCAGCACCATTCATTGAAGGGACTATCCTTTTCTCATTGTGTATTCTTGGCACCTTTGTCAAAGATTGATTGACTGTACATGCATGGGTTTATTTCTGGACTTTCTATTCTGTTCTGTTGATTTGTGTGTCTGCTTTTATAACAGTACCATAGTTTTAATTACTATAGCTTTGTTATATAATTTGAAACCAGGAAGTATGATACTTCTAGCTTTGTTCTTCTTGCTTAAGATTGCTTTAGCTATTCAGGATTTTTGTGTTTCCATATGAATTTTAGGATTGTTTGTGAAAAATGCCTTTGGGATTTTGACATAGATTGCACTGAATTTGTAGGTTGCTTTGGCTAGTGTACACATTTTAGCAGTATTGATTCTTCTAATACACAAACATGGGACTTGTGTCTTCTTCAGTTTCTTCATTAATGTCTTACACTTTCCAGCATACAAATCTTTCACTTGTTTGGTTAAATTTATCAATAAATATTTTTTTGATGCTCTTGTAAATGGAATTATTTTCTTAATTTCCTTTTTAGATAGTTCTTTGTTAGAGTATAGAAATGCAACTGATTTTTGACTGTTGATTTTGTGTCCTGAAACTGTATTAAATTTGTTTATTACTTCTAACAGCTTTTTTGGTAGAGTCTTTAGGGTTTTCTGTATGTAATATTGTGTCATCTGCAAGCAGAGACAATTTTATTTCTTTTCCAATTTGGATAACTTTCATTTCTTTCTCTTGCCTAATTACTTTGGTCAGGACTTCCAGTACTACGTTGAATAGAAATGGTGAGAATAGGCCTCCTGTTTTGTTCTGATCTTAGAGGAAAAGCTTTCAGCTTTTGACTATTGAGTATGTTGTCTGTGGGCTTGTCATGTATGGGCTTTATTGTATTGAGGGACATTTCTTTCGATACCTAATTTGTTGAGAATTTTTATCATGAAAGCATATTGAGTTTTGTCAAATGCTTTTTCTGCAACTATTGAGGTGATCATATGATTTTTATCCTTCATTCTGTTTTTTTAAGATTTATTTTTTAGAAGGGGAGGGGGGCAGAGGGAGAGAGAGTCACAGCCGACTCCATGCTGAGAGTGGAGCATGACACGGGGTGATACCACAACCCTGAGATCACAGCCTAAGCCGAAACCAGGAGTTGGGCACTTAACTGACTGTTCTACCCAGGTGCCCCATCCACCATTCTGTAAATGAATCACACTGATTGATTTGTGGCTGTCAAACCATCTTTGCATCCCAGAGATAAATTGTACTTTATCAGCACATGATTTTAATGTGCTGTTGAATTCAGTTTACTAATACTTTGTTCAGGATTTTTGCATCGACATTCATCAAGGGTTTTGGCCTGTAATTTTCTTTTCTGGTAGTGCCCTTGTCTGGCTTTAGTATCAAAGTAATGCTGGCCTTGTCAAATGAGTTTGGAAATGTTTCCTCCTTGAGTTCTTGGAAGAGTTTGAAAAAAATTGGTATCTGTTCTTTAAATGGTAGAATTTACTGTTGAACCCACTAGATTTTTCTTTTTTGGGAGGTTTTTGATTACTGATTCTTCTTACTCATTATTGGTCTGTTTGGATTTTTTATTTCTTCGTGATTTAGTCTTGGTTAGGTTGCATGTTTCTAGGGATGTATTCATTTCTTCTAGTTATCCAATTTCTTAGCATATAATTGTTCATAGTAGTCTCTTATGGTCTTTTGTATTTGTGGGTATCAGTTGTAATGTCTCCTCTTTCATCTTTTATTTTACTTACTTGAGTCCTTTTTTCTTAGTTTTGTTAAAATTTTACCAATTTTGTTGACCTTTTCGAAAAACTAACACTTTGTTTTGTTGATCTTTCCTGTTGCTTTTTAGTCTCTACCTCATTTATTTCTTCTCTGATCTTTGTTATTTCCTTCTTTGCAATAACTTTGGGCATAGTTCTTTTTTCTTTTCTCTCTCTCTCTCTTTTTTAGTTCTTTAAGGTGTAAAGGAAAGGAAAGAAGTTGCTTATTAAGATCTTTTTTTTTTAATGTAAACATTTGTCACTACAAACTTCCCTCTTAGAAATGCTTTTGCTCTATCTCATAAATTCTGGCATGTTATGTTTTGTTTTCATTTATCTTGAGAGATTTTTAAATTTCCCTTTTTATTTCCTGTTTGATTCATTAAATGTTCAGTAGCATTTGTTTAATATCCACATATTTAAGAACTGTCCAATTTTCTTCTCTTTATTGATTTCTAGTTTCATACAGTTGGGATTAGAAAAGATGCTTGATCTCATTTCAGTCTTCTTAAATTTGGACTTAAATTAGGACTTGTTTTGTGATCTATCCTGCCAAATGTTCTGTGTGCCCTTGGGATGAATATGTATTCTTTTGCTGTTGTATGGACTGTTCTGTGTATGGCTGTTATGTATGTGTCACTCTTTTTCATTCTTTTTCTTTTTTCTCTTCTGGAAAATTTCAAATAATGTGTCTTCAAGTAAACAGTTTCTTTCTTCTGCTTAATCAAGTCTGACGTTGACGTGCTGTTGCATTTCTCATTTCATTCATTGTATTACTCAACTTCAGGACTTCTGGTTTTGTTTTGTTTTTTTAATGATTTCTATTTCTTTGTTGAACTTTGTGTGTTGTTTTTTTTTTCATTTTTTGTTTTCCTGATATCATTGAATTGTCTGTGTTCTTTGGTAGCTCTCAGAGCTTCCTTAAAACAATTAATTTGAATTCTTTTTCAGGCAATTTGTAGATCTCCATTTGGGGGGGGTTGGTTACTAGAAAATTATTTTGTTCCTTTGGTGTTATCATGTCTCCTTGATTTTTCCTGTTTGTTTGTTTGTTAAAGGTCTTGTGTTACTATGTTTGCATTTGAAAGAAGCAATTCTCTCCTTCAGTCTTTACCAGCTGACTGACCAGTAAATCCAGCTAGAGATTCCAATGCTTTCTCAAACCTGTTCTATGGATGCAGCCACTCCACACCTCTTTCCCTTTTGGGGAAAGAATTCTTAAGATTGTATGACTTCTCTTGATCCTGCAAAGCCTCCTTGGGTGCTCAGAGCCTCCTGTTTGTTTTTCGCAGGGCAATGCCCTCAATTTCTCAGGTTTGTGTGCTTTCCTCCAGTCCCACAGAGTTGGCCAGGCTTTCTAAAATGTGCTTATGAGCTCTCTGCAACTCCTTGCACTTGCAGTCCATAGGGGCACATGGGGAGCTAGCCATGGGTAGGTGGAGTGTGCTGAATCTTGGGTATGCCCATCAGCCAGTTTAGGGGATATGCAGGCAAGCTGTCTCTAGTGGCTCATGGACAAGCTTCCTGATGGAGCCTGTGAAGCAGTTAATAAGACCCAGGCCTTTGATGATTTCTGAGCTCTAGTTGCTATGCTTTCTGCCTCTTCTAATCCTTCAGTTGTGCTGATCACCTCTGTATTCTTGGTGGGGTGAGAAAGAAGCAGATATGTTGGAAGCATCATACATGACTGGGAAGCTGGTTGCTCATTCATTATGCTCTCACTTTCCCCTGTGGGAGGAATTACAGGCTGAGGGGGTCTCTCTTGGCACTGAACTGTGCTACCTTTGGGGAGGAGTGACCTGGATAAAGTGAAGCTGCTGTTCTTATCTTATTCAAATGTGTCTTTTCTCAGAATTTTGCTCCAGCGATGTACTGAAATTTCTCTGCTAGACTCCTGGACTCCCACATAGGTACTCTTGTCTGTGGGTGGTTGTTAAAATATATGTTTTGTGGGGGGATGATGGTGAAAAAATCTAATTCTGCTATCTTGCTGATGTTACTCCCCTCTGTCCTCAGCTTTGATTTTTCTTCAGTTTAAAATTTTATTCAGATTTTGTGAAATTGGGTTCCCCATTTCTCCAAAACATCAGCTCAGAGAAGTGTGGTTTGTGAAAGGAGCTTCTCCTTCCACTTCTCACAACAACCATGCTTAGGACGAGAATGTAATGAGCGATTGTGGGGATTTCTGTACTAAACTGACTTTTGTTTGTCAAATGGTGCTGAATTGGGAATATTGTTATTTGCCAAAATGAATTCTAGAAAACTTCAAAGGCAGGCATAAACTTTGGGCTTTAATACTAATAAGATGCATCTGTTTCCCAGGTGGAAGGTGTTTATCTTTGAGAAGAGGGAGATAGTAACGCACAGAAGAAGCATGCTGGAGCGCCAACAAACCAATAAATGATTGAGTGGATTCCAGGAGGGAGAACAAAGTAGGGGAGATAAAATAAGATGTTGTGGTGAATACGAAGAGCTGGGAGAACAACTTTAGTGGGCTCCTGTCATGGGACTGAGAAGAATACAAATGTTTGTACCACATTGCCCGATTTTTTAAAAATTCAAATTATTCCTTTTTTTTTTTTAAACCTCAGGTTGACTTTTTTTTTGGGGGGGGTCAGGGCCATATAACAATATTTAGTTTGAAAAATGTACTTTTCTCTGCAACTTTTGAGGCCCAGGAGGGCTGGTGAAGCTATGCACTTATCTGTACATTGCTAAATCTATCTCTTCATTATTCATAATCAGCACTTACAAGGGAGCTTGAAAACAAGAAGCAAAAATCTCATGCTTTCCTTTCCTGAAAGTTGAAGCAAGTAGAAGTAATTTTGGCATCAGCAAAATAACAGTTGATTTAGAGCTCAAATGTCTATGTGTTTTCCTGAGGTGTTTTGCCCTCATGTCTGTGAACATAATATGTTGGCAGCTGAAGGTGATTTGGGATTTAGACACCTGGGTTCTAGTCCTTGTTCTGCCTGTTTCTAGCTGTGTGACTTTAGCCTCTCCAGTTTTTAGTTTATTTGCAAAATATAGATTTATGAACATTACCTTTAAGGTTTCTACCATGTCAGTTGTTTCGTTACAAAACTCTGGATTCAATTTAATTCTTGAAAGCTTTTTTGAGCATTAACTATGTGCTAGGCACTAGAGATGAAACAAATATAAGATATCATGGTCTCAAAAAGCTCACTATGGAGGAAATGCAACAGGAGAGAAATGTCCCAGGAAGTCTTTACTGTAGATGAGGTGCTGATTAATCCTATCTGGGAGGATTAGGGAAGATTTCTCAATAAAGGTGATAATGGAGCGTGTAACTGTGAAGGATAAATTAGAGTCATCATGAAGAACAGGAAGAGGACATTTGATGTTATTACGCAGCTCAAAGGTCTTCAGTCTGGATGTTTCTAAGTCTTCCAGCCCTGGTTACCCCTTTCCTACAATATTTAACCCCGAATTCTATCCTTTGCAGAGTTCAAGCCCTTGACAGAAATGCAAGTGTGTGCACACGTGTGTGTGTGTGTGTATGTGTGTGTTATTTGGTAGGGGACATTTATTCTCTTCTAAGATGTTGCACACTGAGGGATGCTTTGAAATTTTTGCTGGCAGTAACCTTAGCTCTTGAAGCTGTCAACCTCGCCTCCCCAGCCCTACCTTTTTCTTCTTTCATCTACCCAGACACCACAAGGGTATTAAGTGCAGACAACTCTCACAGAGTTGTGAAAAGGTTTGGGGAAAATGGGTGGTAATTATGGATAGTAGAAGAGGGCAACTTTAGAGAAATGTTGTGGAAAATATTTATCATAGGGAATTTTTCACTGACCCTTGCTTTCAATTACAGGACCTTCTCTCATTTCTTCTCTTCATGTCTCCACCATTGTCCCTCAGAGGTGTTCCGTATAAATCCCCAAATTTCCAACACTTTATTAAAGCAGTTCAGCTTCTTACTCTCATCCTATGGCTATGCCCAAATAGCCTGACTTTCTTTACTAAAAGTACCCATTAAGACTTGGTAAGTAGAACAAAAAGTAGGCACATTTACCTCTTTGACTTAGTAGTAAAAAATAAAATCTAAAATATAATTTACTTAAACCAGATATGTATTTTCCCTCTTGTGTTAAAATGAGACAGTTCATGCTCAAATGCTTTGGTGGTCTTGTTTCAGAAAGTCTGCAGAGACCCAGGATGTTTCTGATTTATTGCTTCATTGACCACGACCTGTATTCTCAAGTCATCCCATGATCCAACATGGGACCTGAGTTCCAGCTGTTACGTCTGTATTCAGAGATANAAATAAAATCTAAAATATAATTTACTTAAACCAGATATGTATTTTCCCTCTTGTGTTAAAATGAGACAGTTCATGCTCAAATGCTTTGGTGGTCTTGTTTCAGAAAGTCTGCAGAGACCCAGGATGTTTCTGATTTATTGCTTCATTGACCACGACCTGTATTCTCAAGTCATCCCATGATCCAACATGGGACCTGAGTTCCAGCTGTTACATCTGTATTCAGATAAAAGAATGAATGAAGAAGAGGCAAGGAGTAAGACACAGCTTTGTCTTAAGGAAGGTTTATGGAAGCTGCCATGCCATTAGCTGGAATTAGTTATTTATATCCCATTAGCCAGAATTTATTCCATGGCCACACATTACACATAGCTAGCTAGAAAGGAGGCTAGAGAAAGGAGCTTTTTTTCTTGTTACATGCCCAACTAAAACTTGGAAGGTTCTATTGCTACAGAAGAAGGAAAGAATGGTTATAAGGGACATTCAGACATTTTAGTTACATTGTCTTTTCTATTATGCAGAAGGTGCAAAGTGAAGACTCTGAGTAGCTCTTAGAATCTCCATATTTAATCCTATTTAATCTTATTAACATGATTCTTTGTAGATTCTTCAAAGTTACTCCAGACTCCTCTTAAGAGTTGGTGATCAAAACTAGGCAAAGAGTTGTAATAAGGACCTCACCAAATCCTTAATCTCTGCTTAACCTTTTGCCAGATATGAGCCATTCTTTTACCATCACTGGGATTAGAGGCCAGTCTTTTAAAGAGTAAATGAGTCATCTGTTTTTGAGTCCAATTTTTTTCTTTTGTTGTTATCTTTGTATTGTGTGACTCTAATACTGTTTTCTTTGAGGACTCTCTCAATATATTCTTTTTTTTTTTAATTTAATTTTGTGCTGTTTCCCTTCAAGCTCTTTTCAATGAGAGCATTAAATCTGAACAAGAGCTAAATTGTAAGGGATTTAACAGAGTAAGTATCATAACAGCATTAATAAGGCCATTCTGTAAGAGCCTGCTGGATATATTTGGTATTTGCCTAGATATAATCATTCCTTCATCCTTCTGTTCATTCAAGAGATATATACAGATTGCGTACATTTTGTGTTTGTGTAGTACCTGCCAGGGCCTGAAAGTTTAAAAGTGTCCAGAGACATGGCTTCTGACCTCATGGATCTTACTTTCTAATGGAAGAGAGATAATAACAAATAAAGACAAAGAAATTAATTATTTATGTCTTGTAATAGGAGTTGTAAAGAAATGAAAAAAGGATTCTGCAATAAAGAGTAATGAGGGTGGAGGTCTCCCTTAGGGAGGGTGGTCTCCTGATAGGGCTCTTTGCAGAGGTGCTCTAAAACTGAGGCGTGAAGGATGAGAGGAAGCCAACCATGGGAAGAACCTGGGGAAGAGCAATCCAAGCAGAGCGAAAAGCAAATGCAAAGGGGAAGAATTTGACCTGATGCTGCTGAACACAAGACAGTGCCTGGTGTGCTGGGCGGGTTAGTAGGCTCTGCTGTGATGCTTGCTTTCAAAATGCAAATTTGTTCCAACACTACCGGTAGGGAACACTTTGAGCATAATGTGGATTCTGCGTTTGCTTCTGTGCGATTTTGTCTGCGAAGAACACTAGTGACTGTTGAGGACTGTGCCCAGCTTAACCAGTGTAGGAATATCCTAAATGCACACATGCTTATATCTCAGACATTCACCAGCTGCCTCAGTTCGCCACGTGTGTCTGAGTCACACCCATCTGGTGTTACAACTTTTCCTTCTGATTTCAGATAACTCTCCTGCCACCACTTAACAATAATTCACAAGCTGCAGCTCTTCTGGCACCCACTTCCATAAGCAAATTTCAAGTCTTTCCAAGGTGAAGTGTCATATTTATTGTAGTACCTATGTGTTTCTTAACCATTTAAAGTGTGTAAAACTTGGTTCCTGGGTGGCTCAGTGGACTAAGCGTCTGCCTTTGGCTCAGGTCACAATCCCAGGGTCCTGGGATGAGCCCCACCCCAGGGCTCCCTGCTCAGGGGGCAGCCTGCTTCTCCCTTTGCCACAGCCCTTACCCCTGCCCATGCTCTCTCTCTTACTCTCTCAAATAAATATAAAATAAAATAAAAATATAAAATAAAAATCTTTTTAAAGAATGTGTAAAACTGTGCTACTGTTTTTATTAGTTTCTACCATTTCTTTCTTTTTTTTAAGATTTTATTTATTTTGTAGGGAGAGTGTGAACAGGGGGGAGGAGCAGAGGAGGAGGGAGAGGAAGGGGGAAAGAATTCAAGCAGACTCCCTGCTGAATGCGAAGCCTGATAACAGGGTAAGCTCAATCGCAGGACCCTGAGGGCATGACCTGAGCTGAATCCAAGAGTGGGATGCTTAACCGACTGAGCCACCCAGGTGTCCCTGTTCCTATATTTTCTTAACGTGCCACTGAAGTTTTTTAGTGTTGTTCTCCATTCCCCTTCTTTCCATAAGCTCTGTGGTTTTTACTGCATGATTTTGCACAGTGCAGCAGTTTTAGGAATACATATGTTGTTATGGCAGAACTCACCATTCCAGGGATGGTGAAGTCAGCAGGGGCCAGATCCTTACACATTGCCTTACGTACTATGGAAATAAATTGTATTTTTTTCCTTATTGTAATGGGAAGCCCTCAAAAGATTTTTGGCATGGGAGGAACATGATCCGACTTGTGATGGTATAGTTTATAATAAAGGCTAAGAGTTGGAGCAGAGAGAATAGCTGGGAGACTATTGTAATGGTCCAGGAGAAAGGTGGATATGATTTGGACTACCGTGGGAGCACTGACGTTGGAGACGAAGGTTTGGTCAGCTATGGTTGACTAATTGTATGGATGTTGTCGGCTCTTGCTGAAGGGCCAACACCAGTTTCTAACATCTGAACAGCATCACTGACTCAAACCCCTACAATCCCTGGTTAATATGACCCCATCTGGAAAGAGATAGCAGCCATTTATGAGGGAAGCTAGCCCATTCTGTTGTTTTTCTGCTCCTGTATTACTATACAATGTAAGATCACTTTCAAGAAATGAGAATGCCCTTGAAGATATCTTTTGTAATCAAAAATGCTAATTTATTTTCATTAATTTATATCCTTTTTTTTAAAGATACACTTAGGATTAATAAAATAAATTACAGGATACAATGACTTGAATCCTGGGATGCTTAAGGAATTAACTGAAACAAAACCATCTGAAAACTCTGAGAGGCTTGCCGAGGGGCCCATGATACCAGATGCCATAAAACAGGCAGCATAATGTTCATATCTAGGAATACAGGAATAATAGGAGGATTAATTTTCAAAGTCTGAGAGGGATTACAGAGTAGTGGGGGAAAATCAAAATGACTCTTAAAAGAACTAATCTTGTCAAACTAATATAACTTTTTTTCTGCAACAGCATGAAAATTATAATGTGCCTTCATGCTTATTGTGCTTTCGATTAGGCATTTGAATGGCATTTTCCTCAACAGTCTAGGCAAAGCGATTTTGAACATTTTCTCCCTTGGGGGTACCTGGAGCAGAAGGAGGCCTAGCGTCACAGATTTACTGATGAGTTCAGTCATCGGGATGGAAAGGTTTGACCCTGAATGAATGGAGAGTAAATGTCTACATTGAGGATCCTCTTAGTAAGAGCTGGCAGGCCTGGCTGAACTGTGAGCATCTCTAGTTCTTGAATATCATTAAGGTGGTAAGGAGTAGAGATGGAAGTCAGGACTGGGCTCTGTAACAAACCTGTTGCTCCACTTGGTTTATTGAGTTTTTAAGGCTAGGCCAGGGTGTGAAAAGTAGGGAACAGGGTGTCCGAGGCTGAAGACTCTGCACTTCTTGGGTCTGGCCCGTTACCTGAAAGAACAGGGAACACTGTCCTGGAGAACAGAATACACAGAAAGTAGGTTGGAACTTGGGTGATCTTGACGTACTTAGGAGGTGAACTTTTGTTTTCCCCCTGTGTAGTTGAAATTAATCACTAACAAAGTCGGGCAGAATAACAAACAACCTCAATGAATAAGTAAGAGTCATCTGTGATTAAATTAACAATATCCAATTACATACAAATAATTAAAGTGCAAAGGGTTTTTTGCAGTTTGTATTCTGTCACAGGGTAAAAGAAGGGTAAATGCGCCTTTTTTCATTTCTTCATCTCTTCTTTTTCATGTGTTAAGTTTAAATTTGTAATTGTGACGATAATACCTGGTTTAAATCATCCTTAGCAACAGTAGTATATAATCTGTATGATGGGGTTATTTTTTTTCATAAAATAAATGCCTTTTGAAGCAATAAAATAAGTAATAATAATTAGAATTATTAAATGCTTATGTGCTGGACCCTGTGTTAAGCATGTTTTATTCATTATTTAATTTAATTTGTATTGCCTAATATAGGGATTAGGACAGTGAGGCTCAGAGAGGTTCTATAACGTACTCAGAGTCCCAGAGTTAGGAAATGGGTAATGCTAAATGAATTCTACTAGTTCACCAAACCACTCAAAGAAAAAAAAGAAAACAAACCTCTTCTCTGAATACCGTGAACACCTTTGGAAGTAGTACCCACTATTGGTCTCTTCCATTCTTCAGAAGACAGGATGCTCTTAATATCTGGGGATTTTTTTCTTGAGGATGGAAATAGTTTATGGCTGATGTGATATTTATGGCTCTTCTGGTTCTGCCTTTTCTGGGAAAGTCAGAGGTTTACTGCCTGGCTTTGGGAGTAGTCTGAAGTATGGAAATGTGTATGGGTAATCCTTGCAGCCTGTGCCTGTGATCAGGTTCAGACCTGTCATAGTCAACACACCGCATCTCATACCAGCTCTTGTTCCTCACACCAGAGCAGGCCCTGATTGGTCCATCATCTGGAAGGCTCTTATAAGGAGGCAAGAGCTGCTTGCTGGCCGAGATGCGATTAGAGGCAATAATTCTTACTTGTTCAACAGTTTTAGCTTTTTTGCTAGAGACAGGATTTTGATTTCTAAGGGTTTGTTAACCCTTAGGAAGAAAAATATTCTTTTAGGTAGGTATTGCTGAATAATGCAGTTATCTTTTATTATTTATTTTAAACAAAATCATACTAAGTTTAAAATGTATCAGTTGTAAATATTAGCTTTAAATACGGTCACTATGGCTTTGCTTCCAGCAGTGCCTGCCCACATGCTCCCTGTCCTCAAACCTGGAGAGATGATCCTGACAATTTTTTTCAAACCCAAGAGGCCATCTGTTTTTATTTGTTGTCATTCTACCCTTATTAAGAGATTATGGTTACAAAGAGAGCTTTAAGAATTCTCTTTCAAGCCACCTGGGTGGCTCAGTTGGTTAAACATCTGCCTTCAGCTCAGGTCATGATCCCAGGGTCCTGGGATTGAGCCCAGCATCTGGTTCCCTGCTCAGCAGGGAGTCTGCTTCTCCCTCTACGTCTGCCTCACTGCCACCCCCACCCCCAGCTTGTGCTTTTGCTCTCTCTCAAATAAATAAATAAAATCTTAAAAAAACAGAACAAAACAAAACTCTCTTTCAAGTAGCAGAGCTGGGGGTTTGAACTTGGGTGTAGCTAATGTTGAAGTCCATGTTACTAGCCATGATTCTCTTTTGCCTTCCAATGAGATGACTGTTCTTTAGGCTCCTTAGATTTTAGATTATGCAACTAGGAGGTGAAGTTTTCATTCACTGACTATAAGTAAAACCAACTGAACATTATATTCATATGCTTATAAAACTCTTCAGGGAAGCTTATGATCATATTGACATATGACATATATATGTCAAATGCAGAGGTTCTCTCCCTCTACCTCCTGCTGGGATAGAATGTGTGTGCGTTTGTGTGGGGTTGGGACGGGGGATTAGTTAATTCTTTATCTGGTGGGGTTTTGAAAACTAGTAGAATTTTATTTGTAGAAGTGCACTTAGAAAGATTTGTTTAATGAGTCAGAGATTTGTTTAAAGCTGAACATCTTTCTAGCATTTTTCTAAGTATACTTGATATGCAAGCGAGGGAGCCTCTTTTTGTTGGAATCTCACAATTTGGGTTCTTGTTTTGCTAAGCCACCAGCTGGCTAGAGGACTTTGAATCATTTTACCTTTATAGAGGATAGTAAATTTTGAGAGATTAAATGCTTCTAAGGTGACTTTGAGTTCTAAACATTCTTACATTTGTGACTTTGAGTTCTAAACATTCTTACATTTGTGAAAATAATTCTCTACCCTGAACAAGAGAAAATTTATTTTGATATAAGAAAAGTGAGGTTTGTTGACATAGTTCAGTAAAGGAGGACACCACATAGCCAACTTTGAAACGGCAACACATTAGAGAAGTAATGTTCTTTATTGCTTATGGGTTGGGGTCAGAAGTTCTTAGGGCAGAATATCAGAAGTGGGTCTTTGAGTTGATTGATTTCTGAAGGTGAGAGTCGATGTAAGAGCTGATGAAGAAATTAGTGTTATGTGAATTATAAGATGTTCTGTAGTAGTTTTTTTAAAAGACTTTATTTATTTGACAGAGAGACAAGAGAGCACAAGCAGGGGGAGCAGCAGGCAGAGGGAGAGGGAGAAGCAGACTCCCTACTGAGCAGAGAGCCTGATGTGGGGCTCTATCCCAGGACCCTGGGATCATGACCTGAGCTGAAGGCAGACGCTTAACCGAGTGAGCCACCCAGGCACCCCTTGATGTTCTGTAGTTTTAATTGTATAACTAATGGGCATGGTTGTTCCACTTTTCACCTATCATGCTGTGGTAGTCTAGGTCTTCCAGAGAATCAGAACTAATGTACACATCACACACACAATATAACATATACATTTATCATATATAATATATACTTGTTATATATTATGTATATTATATATCTCTATATATCTTTTTATTTATTTATTTATTTACTTATTTATTTATTTATTTATTTATTTATTTATTTTAAGGATTTGGCTGATATGCTAATGGAGGGCTGAGAAGTCTTAAGATCTGTGATTGGCAAACTGGAAACCCAGGAGGGTGGAGGGGATAAGTTCTAGTTGTAGTCTGAGTCCAAAGGCAAAATCTCTGTTACTCTTCTTTTTTGTTCTATTCAGGCCCCCAGTGGATTGGATGAGGCCCACCCACATTGTGGAGGGCAAGTCCTCTTTACTCAGTCTACCAATTCAAATGCTAATCTGCTCTACAATCACCCTCATAGACACACCCAGAATATTTAATCCAAAATCTGGGGACCCTATAGCCCAGTCAAGTGACACATGAAATTAAGCATCGCTCATACTATTTTTTAATGAACTGCACATTTCTCTGTGACTCATGTCACCGGCTAATAACTATTATATGCATAGTAACTAATGTATGCATGGCCTATATGTAGTAGGTGCTTTAGACATGTTTGGTAAAGAGTGAACAAATGAGTGAACAGAAATGGAAAGGAGTGTTTTAGCGTAAGTTAGGTTGGGGATATGCAAGTGTGGGAGTGGGTAGAGGTTGAATTTTTTGCCTTATAGCAATTTGATTTTTTTATCTTTTAGGGAAGGGGAAACCTTTCAAAACTGCTCCATTTACTGTTGCTTATTGAATAGATGTGACATCCCAAAGTTGATATTCCTTAATAGCTATGATTAGCATATCTAAATACTTCTCCAGTCACTTCTGAAGCATTTTTCTTTTGTTTGAAGTTTTATTACAATTTCAACTTGTAGTTTTGAGGAGCCAGGCTGTAAATTTTATTCTTATTCTTGCTGATTGAAACATCATTGTGTAAATGGATGGGGTATTCTCTCCCCTAAGGAAAAGAATCGGTTCGAAATCCCTATAATTGAGAAAACATAATTTGAAATACAATTTATGATTAAAAAAATCCTGGTAGGTCCCATAAGGAAACAAACTCTACTCAAGGTCTCCCCTTAAGCATAAATTCAGTTTAATTTGCTTGGCCAAGCTTTTCTTCATGCATACTGCAGAGGAAAACTTCAGATCATCCCAGCCTTGTCACAGTGCTCAATTAAAAGTCTGAATTAATAAAGCTGTCTTAATTGGTCTGACAGAACTAGCAATATGACCTCATCACCCAGCTACACCTCTCTGATCTCCTGGATTTAAATTTCCATAAAGGACAGATAGGAATTAGCAAATTCCTGATTTCTTAATAACATACCACATTCACAGTTATAACATTCAATGCCCCAGCTCACAACTTTATCTACCCATCTAGAGTATGTTCTGGAGCTAGTTCAATTAACTTAGCTATCAAAATGCTAAACTTGATAGCTCATTTATCTTTCTGTCCCACAACTCGACAGTACAATATGGTGGTGATTGATCTTGCATCTTCCAGGTACCATATAGTATAAAAACTAAGAGAAGATTAATTAAAAGCTGTCTTACCCCGACAGGTTTTTAAATAACTTTTAGATTTCCACTATATATCAGCTGAAGCAGAAAGAGATTCTAAGACCAGGAACTTTGCAACACCAGTTGGAGTTTTCTTTTATGTAGAGTATGAATGCAGCAGTGCTGATGACCATTATTATTCTTTCATACATGTCGAATACCAAAGGGAAGCAGAAAGACCCTGCGATAAATGTCCTCCAGCTGTCTCTGTTCCAACATAGTGTAACACATAGCATGCATGGAGAACATATTGCACAGAAACTCACATGCACAGTTATGGCTACCTAAAAGTTAGTTCTATCTTTTTTGCTAGGAATTTGGAAGTTTGAGAAATTTTAAGTGAATATGGGGGAAAACGTCCAAACCTAGCAGTGGGGAAAAAGGAAAAAGTCAAGTAAGTGTATCTCATATTTAAGGGAGAGTCTTTGATGAATTGGTAAAAGGTACCCACAATAATAATAATTGTAGCTACCATTGAGTGAATTATTGTGTCACGTAACTTATTTATATGATCTCCAATCTTTGTAATAATTTTAAAGGCCAGTTATTACCGTGCCCATTTTACAGATGAGGAAACCAGTGTCCCGAAGTGTTAAGTTCCATGGCCAAAGCCTAGCAGCCCATAATCAGCAGAATTGGGATTGATTACAGGCTTGTTTCCTTGGCTCCAAAGGCCACTGCAGCAGGCGGTCTTCCACCTTCCTGCAGAGCAGCAAACATACCCACATACATTTCCTGTCTTAGGCTGTTTGGGCTATTAACAAAATACCACAGAATGGATAGCTTATAAACATTAGAAATTTATTTCTTATAGTTCTGGAGATTGGAAATCCAAGATCATGGTGTGGTGAGGGTCCTCTTCCAGGTGGCAGACTTCTCATTGTGTCCTCACATGATGGAAGGGGCTAGGGATCTCTCTGGATTCTCTTTTATAAGGGCACTGATCTTGTTCATGAGGACTCTACGCTCATGACCTAAGAACTTCCCAAAGTTCCCACTTCCTAACACTATCACAATGGGGGCTAAGATTTCAACATGTGAATTTAGGGGTGGGGGAATACAAACACTCAGACCATAGCAGCACCACGGAGAACTTTTGAGAGCCAATGAAATATTTGATTCATTGTAGGCTACTTAAGCTTAAGTTCTCGGTTTATAGAAATTTGTGGCTTCCATGGGATATGCCAGATCTCCAAATCAGTGTTCCTTTCTAGTCACCTGGGGGATTCCTTGTGGACTTCAGACCCCAAATTATATAACAGTCTTATTGTGTGAAACTGTCCAGTTTTCATTTAAATGTTTTAAGTTCCTTGACAAGAAAATCATCAAGTTCTGTTCTTTCTACATTTAAAATGAATAGTTGAGCTGTCCTTACGAAGCTTTACATTTATAATCCCAAAGTTTCTTATAAATTAACTGTATAGGAAACACTGTTAACAGTCAAACTCCTACAATCATAAGCACTTACCAAATGCCTTGAATGATTATACTAATAACATCTATAGTTTTTACTTTTTTAAGAAGGGAGACAACTTTCTCTCATTTTTATCCAGAGGGAAAGGAAAGGAAAGGAAAATTTAATGTTAACACCTCATGAGTGGTAAGCAGTGTTCCCTGCAGCCTAATTGATGTCAGATAATTAACTGAATTCATCGAACATTTACTGAGTATCTTCTGAATATCAGGCACTGTGCTAGGCACTCTTTTGAACACAGAGATTTTATAAGCTACAGTTCTTTTCCTGAAGGATCTCCTTTTTTAGCAGCAGAATGAGATTATATCTGCACATAAAACAAATAGGTAAAATAATTATTTAAGGACACAATTTATGTGAAAACAATTCTCCTCCAATTACCTGGATACTTGTCTAGCTTGATTCTAAAATTAGAATTTTCATGAATGTTCATGAGGTAGTGAATCCTGGCCCCTGCTCACAGTAGGATTTCTTTTCAGGCGTGAAGCTCACCAATAGCCATGAGGCAACAAGGGAGCAGGACAAGTCCCAGGGTTCTCTAGAAATAGAAAAATAATCCCTGAGTTCCCTGAATAGACAGAGGGGTATGATAAATAACATGTACAGTTTGGAAATCATTGACCTTTTGGAGTCAAGTACAATTCTAACCCTCTGTGGTAGGCAGAATTCTAAAGATGTTCCCCTCAGTTCTCCTCCTCCCCACAAACATTTCTAAACCCAATTATTCAGTCAAATGCTAATCTACATATTACTGTGAGGGAACTTTGCAGATACAATTAGATCCCCAAGTTAGTTGGCCTTAAAATTAGATTATCTGGGTAGGCCTTTATCACATGAAACTTTTAAAAGCAGAAAGTTTTCTCTGGCTAGCAGTGGAAGAGGAAGTCAGAGAGATACAAGCACAAGAAGAACTTGGTGCACTGTTGTTGGCTTCAAGAAGGAGAGAGCCACATGACAAGGAAGGGGTATGACTTTTAGAAGCTGTAAGTGGCCCCAGCTCTCAACTAGCAGGGAAATGGGGACCTCAGTTCCACAATCACAAGGAAATGGATTCTGCCAATAATATGGATGAGATTGGGAAGTAGATTTATTCCTAAAGTGTCTGTAGAAGAGCCCAGCCTGCCTGATATCCTGATTGCAGTCTTATGATATCCTGAACCCAGAACCCAGTGGAGCCCGTCTGGATTTTTGGTATACAGAGTAGTGAACTATTAAATGGTTGTTGCTTTAGACTGCTGTGGTGATTTGTTACACACCAATAGAAAACAGATATACCATTAAAACTCATGGAGGCTCTCTGCCTAATACCTCCGAGTTAAGGAGACTTCAGAGCCTCTGCTCTCTGCAGCTACTTATACTCTGATGAATGGGAGAATTGAAGCTTCATAAACTTTGGGGTCTTACAATCTGGATTCAAGTCCTGGCTCTGTCATTTACCAGCTGTGCTACCTGGGACAACAACTCTCGGTCTTGTTGGCCACATCTGTAAAATAGGCTTAATCCTCTTTATTGAGCAGGAATATCATGCAGATAAAATGAGATAATAATATATGAAATATGGCAAGTGATCAATAAAAGCTATCTTTAATAGTGTTATTTGGTTAGTTGATTTTCAGGATCACTTCTTGAATTGGATAACTGTGTGGAGAAGCTACTCATCAAGGTCCTGGTAGCTGGAGACCTTAATATCATAAACTTCTCAGATTTAACGGGAATAGGTGGCCAACGGTAATCTCTTTAAAATTTCCCCCCCAAACCAGGAAAGGTAGTCATTTTCCTGTTATTGAGGATACTTCTAATGAATTTAATCTGTGTACTTACCAGGTGCTGGGGGGAAGGGAGGGAGGGTGGTCAGGATTTACTATTGCTTCATTTTTTCTGAATTGAGGTCTGAGTTCGTCTTCTGGTGGGTGGTGATAAAGGTTTATTAAGTATGTTTTTCAGGAAATAATTATTTCTTGAATTATGAATATATCTCAGGACAGTTTGAAAACAAAGGAAGAATATTGCAGGAGAATTTTTAATTCATCTCTACCCTGGAAATTCAGTGGTCCTCAAAGTGCAGTGTCTAGAACTTGTTCAAAATGTCAAATCATGGGACACGTAGGTGGCTCAGTCGTTAAGCGTCTGCCTTCGGCTCAGGGCGTGATCCCGGTGTTCTGGGATCGAGCCCCGCATCAGGCTCCTCTGCTGGGAGCCTGCTTCTTCCTCTCTCACTCCCCCTGCTTGTGTTCCCTCTCTCACTGGTTGTCTCTCTCTCTCTGTCAAATAAATAAATAAATAAAATCTTTAAAAAAAAAGTCAAATCGTGGGACGCCTGGGTGTCTGTCGTTAAACCTCTGTCTTTAGCTCAGGTCATAATCCTAGTGTCCTGGGATTGAGCCCCACATTGGGCTCCTCTGCTTCTCCCTCTCCAGCTCCCCTGGGCTTGTGTTCCCTCTCTTTTCGCTATCTCTCTCTGTCAAATAAATAAATAAATCTTTTAAAAAAAAGTCAAATCTTGAGCCCACCGCACACCTACTGAGTTAGAACTCTTGGGGGTAGAGCCCACTGATCTGTATCTTAACAAGGTCTCTTTGTGATACATCTCAGACTTGGAGACCACTGTCCTAAGAGAATGGGGTGACTCCTAGCATCTCCTCCAAATTTTAAGTAGAATTCTTAGTTTTGCAAAATGATAAACATAACTACAGAGAATTAATGAGAAAGATAATGAATGATACAATTCTATAAGAGACCGGTACAATTTTAGTTGATATGCCTCCTAAATTTTGCATGTATATTAAAATTTTGTAAAATAAATCACTGTGGTAAATGTATCAGGAAACTAGCTTTTTAAAGAAAAAAAATTAGGTGGCAAATTCTTTTGTAAAGTTAAAACTCTGATTTATCTGTTTTGTAAGCAGATTTTCATGTATTGAATTTTCTTAGGAGAAGGCAGATTGTATCTGGTGGTTTTATGCATTGAAAATGCTTCTGAAGAAATATTTGATTAGTTGATATGGGAGTCAAAATATGCTAGGTTGTAGAAAACTGAGAAAATTGCCATTTTTACTGAAAATGCTTTTAACATGGAATTTGATACTTTTTCTATAGTTTAATTTCCAAAGGTCTCCCCATCCTTGGGATCCCCCTCCCCGCGGAAGATGGTGGCAAAAAGAGTGAAGCAGCATGATTTACTGGTAAGAATGTGAGCTAGTGGTCTGGGTTCTCCCACTTCTCAGCTGTGTGACCTTGGGCAAGTTCAATAAGGAGATTGTCCGGTTGTGGCCAGTCTTCCTCAGATTTGAGCATGCATCAGAATAACTTGCTGAGCTGGTTAAAGCACAGGTTGTTGGGTTGGAGTCTACAGCAGGAGCCCTTTGCAGCTGTCACTGCTTTAGCTAATAGCCCAATTTTAGTCTGAGCTGGAGAATGGCTGGTGGCTGTGTTCCATGATCCACCTCAGCAATATGGCAGGAGGATAAGTCACAAACTGATGTAAAGAACCACTTAATAAGAAAATTCCTATGGTTGAAGGGGAGATGGTGCCTTTTTTCTGAACAAAAGCGGGTGATATTAGGAAGTATCTCTGTCGTACTTTGTCCAAAGTTTCCGTGGGCTGTATAGACACGTGCACAGTAACCTTTCCAGCACTATTATAGTGCAAAAAGTGTAAAATATATGTGAAATTGACAGATGAATGGATAAAGAAGATGTGTGTGTGTATACACATAGCGTGTGTGTGCGTGTGTAATGGAATATTACTCAGCCATCAAAAAGGATGAAATCTTGCCATTTATAACGACATGACTGGTACTAGAGGATGCTATGCTAAGTGAAATAAGTCCATCAGAGAAAGACAAGTATAATATGGTTTCACTCATATGTGGATTTAAGAAACAAAACAGAGAATCAAGAGGAAGGGAGGGAAAATAAAATAAGATGAAATCAGAGAGGGAGACAAACCATAAGAGACTCTTAAGTCTAGGAAAGAAGCTGAGGGTTGCTGGAGGAGAGGTGGGTGGGGGGATGAGGTAACTGGGTGATGGACATTAAGGAGGGCACGTGATGTAATGAGCACTGGGTGTTATATGCAATGGATGAATCACTGAATTCTACCTCTGAAACAAATAATACACTGTATGTTAACTAACTGAATTTAAATACAATAAGTTATAAAAATATATATGAAATTGTTTCAACAAATCAATTGAAAATAATGTGTCATGTAATATTTTTTAAATGTAATTCTAAATTGTAATTTACACTTAAAACCTTATTTTGAATTGGGAGATTCTAATTTATTGAAATTACATTACCAAGGAAAAAGCAGAAAAATCGAGTAAAGGTATCTGCTCCAAGATAGAAAGTGGATAGCATCATAGACATTGCAATATAAAAACATAAGCCCCCATGGCTAGGGTTCTATTTGCAATCCCTCTCGTATCTCTCACAATATGGTATCAAGTATGCTACTAAGCAGTTGTAATAGCTCACCATGAGTACTTACTCTGTACCAGTCACTTTTCTAAGCACTGTACATTTATTCATTCACTTAATCTTTGCAACAACTAGGAAAGACTGCTCCTAGGCCAGGTTTGTTCCACCTGTCAGAGAATCCCCGCAGGAAAAATTAATTTAACAAAATATTTAGATCATGTGTAGGTGCTAGTCTTATTGCTAAAAGAAGGAGGGTTGCATTATTGGCCCAAAGTCATAGGACTGCTAAGGGGCAGCCAGGGTTCAAACTCAGAGGGTCTTTCTTGAGAGCCCACATTCTAAACCCTTGTGCTATAGTGAGTTCTTGTAGCAGAATGATTTCTGCTCTGATTTTCAGTGCTCATCTCTCTGTGACTTGGCCAGGTAGATCTTCTATCGCCAGGAGGCCAGGACACCTCACAAACAGCCCCTTCTCCTGGCTTGTGCTACTCACAGACCTTTTCCACTGCACTCCCATCGATCAGCTAATGATACTTAACATCCGTACTGTTCTTATCACATTATTTTACCTCTGCGATTTCTCCTTTTGCCTTGGAACTTTCTCTGTCTTTGGGAATCTGTTTACCTCAAATTTGTGTGTAAACCAACCCCCTTGCCCTGTGGGGTCCAGGGCAATTAGAATGGATCCAGTATCTCCTGCCTGTCTCAGGGAATTCTGGAATCTTCTCCCTTTACTTCACCCTTGCTCTTCCCCACTCCGGCATCTCAGTGTCCTCCAGCTCTTGTCTCTGGGTCTCACCTCTTATATCTACCTGCATACCAGCCCCACTGGACTTGAAGATAAAAAAAAGCTCCCCTCATTTGCCTCTTGATCCTTGGTAAAGACTTTGTTTGGATTTACTAACTGAATCCTGTTCTTCTGAGCCACGTCAGGGAAGTATGCACACAAGACCTAGTGGTGGCCCATGGTGGTCCCCTGCCAGGGGCAGGAATGAGATGGGAATTTAGAGTCTCATTCAACAAACAGAGTTATTAATAACTTAATGTCACCTCCTTCCTGCCTAAGTACATGAGCATTTTAATAGTGGCTTTGGTCCATTGGTTTATTGGAGGCAGCGAACAGGCTCCAGGAAGGTCAAGTTAGCAGCATGTTTTCCAGTGAGTGCCCTTTAATTCAGACCTAGTCTAACATGCATAAGGCATCGCTGAGGCTGACTCGTAATATTTTTTTAAATTTTTAATTAATGGAAATGGAAACAATCTAACATCACGATTTAAATATTTTGTTAAATTAATTTTCCCGTAGGGATTCTCTGACGGATGGAACAAACCTGGCCTAGGAGCAGTCTTTCCTAATTCTTTCAAGTCAGGCATTCACAAAACCTGGAAAAGGAAACGAGGGACAGATTACATCTAAAGTCCCAATCTCCTTTGTTTGTTCAGGTCATTCAGGATATCATTATCACATTAATGGAATTTTCTTATTTCTGTTTGCAGATCCTTTTGTGAGCACATTGTAATCTGATTTGAAACAAAGAGGGAAGAAACCCTCCTTCATTTTCATCTTTTCTGAAAGCTTAGCTCACATCCTAGATGCATTGAGCCAACAGATTTATTGGCTATCATGAAAGAGATGCCCTTTACTTTTTCATTTCTGCTGCCTCTAATTTTCTGACTTTTATTTCTTTAATTCTTACTTTGTCAGTTGACCATAACTTACCCACGTTCTGGTGTGTGCTTAGGCCAGAAGACCCCGCAGTTCCCTATAGTCCAAAGTAGGAAATAAAAGCAAAAACTACTTTCCGTGTTTAGGGATAAGTCAGGCAAAAAAGTATCTTTAATTTTAACTATATTTAAGTGTGTGCCTTCTCACTCCATGAAAGTAGTTAAATCGACTGTAAGGATAGTCCCAGGTTCACTGCAAAAGAACTTAATTCTTCATTTGATCTTACCCACAGAGAACATTTTTATAGCGTTGTGATTCAGGAATGATCATTTCATTCGCAAATGGTGTGTTTTAAGCAGTAAACAAATATTACTTTCCAGACCCAAAGATAAGTTTAGGCAAAGCTCAAATCATCTGGTGCTAAATCTGGAGCCCAATTTCAAACAGGTTGACTGTGTTTCTTTATGGTGCAATATGACTGTGTCAGGATGTGGAAATTTTATCCTGTGCTAGCAATGATAAGAGGGAGCAACACCCTTAACAAGAGTTGATCAAAGGTTCCAATCAAATACCATGTCTGCAGTCTTGGAAAATTACAGCTCATGTAACAGATCTTGTAGAAAATCTTTTCATTTCTATGAATTTCACTAAATCAGAGAATTTCCTTGCTACTTTATTTGGTTTCCTTCCTTCCATAAGTAATTACTCTTTATTTTAAGTGACAGAATCACTTTAATTTTGCATTTTTTCATCTTTATATAGACTTTGGCAAAGATTAATCTGTCCAGAATATTCTGGGTACTTGGCTCCTGTGTTTCAGGATTGTAAATGGATACAGCAGGCAGCTTGTCTTTCCTGCCTTTTAGGTTTATTTGAATGTAAATTATATGACAAAAGGGTGTCTCCTTGCACCTTCTCAGTCCTTACTGAAGACAGAGAGAACTATGTTCAGAGTTACTACACATCTACCAATAAACTCACTACTACCTTGCTGGGGCTTAGGAAATGCCTGATAGTGTGAGAAAGAAAGTCAGTAAAAAATTCCAATTCATGGCATGGCTAATTCCTTCTCTTGTCCATTGTCTTGATCACATGTCTCGCCTCTTGCAATCTCTTTCCTCTTCTCATTGTTTTTCCATTTGATCTCCTCTTTGGTTTTCCTTTATAAAAAACATTTTTTCTGTATGCTTTCCCTGTCCCTTTTAGGTTAGTGCTTCCTCTCTCTCAGCCTCATCTCCCATTTCTCCTCCTCCAGTTTGTTTACCGTTTTTCTTAAAAGCAGAGATGCTCTTACTATTGCGATCTGGAGTGAAATGGATTAGTTTGAAGTCTTCACCTAAAATCCACTTCCATGCCCAACCCCTTCCCAACAAGCAGATAAATATGCTGCCATTTGACCAGCAGATTTATCTGTTTCCTCTGTGTGTTCATACACGTGTTCTAAGGTATGTGTGTGTGTCTAAGTGTGCATGTGTGCACGTGGGCATGTGCATGTATGTGTGTGTTTGGAGAATGGGAAGTAAGGAAGGAAAGGAGCACCAGGTTGATCATGCCATCTCCTTTTGGGCACCAAATAAGTGGGTCAGAGTCCTTGGGGTATTTACTGGCCCTAGTTTAATGTTTATTTTGCCCTTGGAGTAAATGGGAAGAAGACGACCCTCCACCTCTTCTCTCTACCTCCTTTTTTCCCTTTTATATCTGTCTTCTTACTCCTAATCAAGCCATCAAGATGCTTCACTTAAGCATAGGCTTAGCCTTTGGATAATGCTGTAGTGTGTGTACTTTGGAAGGTGCTGGAGGCAGAGAGTAACTGCCTTCCTTGAACTGATCACACTCAATGGCTTCACTTCCTGAGGTTGTTTTTCCTTTTGGGAGGTGTCCAACCCTGCAGAGCCCATCACTTTCTTTCCCCTTTCCCCTCAATCCAAATCTCTCCCTCTTTTTCACATATACATAGTTTCGCTCTATGTCCTTATAGAATTTTAGAATTTGAAGGCAAGAATAGAGGTAATCTAGAACTTCATTTATAGATGAGGGTATTGACTTATATAAAGATTAGGTAATTTATTTAAGATTATTCAGGCAATTGGTAATAATTACAAGCACTATACTTCCCAGTCTAAAACTGAGACTCATAATCTGACAATAACGGTCATAATAACAAAAAAGACAAAAATGATAACAGTAATTACTGCTGTTAATTGATCATCCATATTGCCAGGCATTGTACAAGGTGTATTACATATTTTTTAAAAAATTATTCATTAGTATTATTTATTTTAAATTTTTTAAATTGAGGTACAGTTGACATATAACATTATTTTAGTTTCAGGTGTACAATGTAATGATTTAATATTTGTATATATTGGGAAACGATCACCACAATGTCTAGTTAACACCCATCACTACACATTGTTGCATAATTTTTCTTACGAAGAGAACATTTAAGATATACCTTCTTAGCAACTTTCAAATACGCAGTACAGTATTATTAACAGTGGTTGCCACACTTTACATCTCCACAGTATATCTTATTTGACCCTCCAATAACCTTCTGTGTAGTAGGTTATTATTTTTTATTATAATTTTATAGATAATGTTGGCTCAGACAGAAATCCACTTCATAAATAATAATACGGCAAAGCTATGTTGTAAACCCAAGTCTCTCCAGTTAACAAAAATTGTATCTGAACGGTGGTGTGTACCGGAGCCGTCGTGTACTGCTTCGTAAGACCCAATTGTTGACATCTCTTTCCAACTTGGCGTTCAGCGCCATTATGTTAGTAGCTTGAAATAAACCACGTATTTACACCATGGAAATTGGCAAAGGCTACATATCAGGGCTTTTTTTTTATTTGCCAGAGAGCTGAGACTTATTAAACATTTATTGATATAGCACTGTCTAGGTATGTTTTTATAATATTGTCCTTTTAATGATGGGATAACATTTTTAAACATCATAACTTGCCTAGAAAATCTGGATCATCTGATCACCGTAGCACTGGTGGAAAAATCTAAACTAAAATTCAGATGTCTGCATACTCCTGATTTCGTGCTCTTTTTGCCATCCCTTGTTGGGATTTATTTTCAGTTGCGATCTTAAGTCCACTAGTTATATCTTAAACAAGAAGCATTTGGTTGGAGGAACAGGAACCATTCAATATAGTGTAAGCTGATCAGAGAAAATGTATTGGGAAGATCCAGGGGCCTGGGGCATCTGCCCCACAGAGTCCTATCACAGGAAGTGTAGCTTCCTGTTGGAGTGGAACATGGACTAGAAGGGCAGTCCTGCACCTTTACTTCCTCACTCCTAAACTTCCTGGTTTTGTGTCATGGCATCTCTCTGTATGTCCATGTCTGTGGAGCTACCTTTCTGCTTTGGTGTGACATAGCTAACACCCTGATTCCATCTGGGTTCTTGGAATTCCAAGGAAGGACCAGCAGCCTTATTATTTTTAATGCCATTTCCCATTTTCTAGGAGAGAAATACCTCTCAGCCCCACATAGGCCATTTGTCTAATAGGCATGGATGCGTGAAAATGGAACATCTTCTATGCCAGGCTGTGGACAGGGGGCTTTCTCTAAGAAGAGAAGACAGGCACAGAGAGGAGAGGAGTCTCATCCTTACTATGTTAGCTTGGGAGGTGGAGAGTACAAAACGAAGAGGAAGAAAACCTACATTATAAGCCATTTGAGGGTTTATAATGGTTTTACTCATTTCCAAATATCAAATACCTTGCCTTATACTTGTATTTAGTAGGAAATGGGAGCTGAAAAGGGAAGAAATGGCTCTTGTAGACAAGAATACATCTCTCCGAACTGGGGTGGGGGGGACCTTTCAGTAAGAGAGACAGAAGAGTAAGAAATATTCTATAAGCGAAACTGTTTTGGTGGTCGATACAGATTTTTACCAATCTGCAAGGATCCATATTGGTCATCAAAGAGCTTATGATGTCACTTTCAACATCCAGATGTGACCTTCTGTTGGGAGTCCAGTTCAACATAAAAGTTTACTCTTTATAGATTCCCTCCCACATTGCTTGACCCCTTTACAAGGTTATGACTAAAACAGAACCAGTCTAAATATAATCATTTTATGAAATTACATGCAAATATAAGAAATCATATCCAAATTGAGGAAAATGACCATGTTTTTCATAGTCAATCTTTAGAAAATAGCTTTTAAAATAAGTGCGATACCATCCTTACTTTTTTATGGTTAATGAGGAGTAAAATAAAGTGCCCTCAGGATCAGGAGCTTGAGAGTTCACATGATCGATGCAGTCGGAAAAACTTCTTAGTCTGCATATTGGACTTAAAATCTCATAAGGAGGATTTTATTTGTGTTGTTAGAATGTTACTTTCTAAAGCTTTCCCTTGTCCTGGGAAGTATTGTTAAGATTTAAAATGATGACCCAAAAGCCAATCTGTTTTCCAAGATTTTAGGAAGAATGATGGTTTAAGTCTGAGAGTTTGAATTTATTTTATCCTTTACAGTATCTGAATTTATTATTAATACTTTATCTTTGAAATGCTATAAATATAATATAATCCTCTGTTAATTTGGGGAATGCTGATTATCCACATCGAGATTTATTCACAGCACATCTTGTTTCTAACTTCGCTGTAACATAACCTTTTCTGCTTAAGCAACTCCTCAAGTGACATTATCACCATCTCACTAAGCTTATTCTTACATGGAATTGCAGCCTGCTAGGAACGGGAGGAGGTACGTTCTGGTTGACTTGTTGTAAAATAAAACAATCAGTGACTCGAGTTTTTCTAATTTCTCTTTCCCTTTCTCTTCCTCTCGTTCTCTACCTTTTCCTTGCCAGTTGTGAGACAGATGGTCATGCAGAAGGGTATAAATAAGTGTTCCTATAATCCAGATGGTGCTTTTCTTCTTTCGTACCTGTCGTGTTGCGTTTACCCAGCCACCTGTGAGAATCAGGGAGAATTGTGTGGCACGGGTAGGTGGAGACATAGACTGGACTGAATTTTTGCTCTGGTATACACTGGAATGGCCATGCAAGTTGTTAAAATACTGAAATACTTTTGTACTTATTGACAAATAGTCATTGGTCTGGGCCCCTTAGTATGTAACTGTTCCTTCATCTACCACCCTAGCTTCCAATGTTCCAGCTCTGGGATATCCTGAGCCTTCCCACAGTCAGTAAGATTGGATCCTGATACAGAAAGGGGCCTTAGGACTTCTTTTACTGCTTTTTAAGACTACTCTTATTTGTTTGTTTGTTTTTATCCTATGTGCGACCCAACTTGATCCTTGTGCACTTCAGACATGTGGTCAAAGTGTAACTCCAGTAATATGCATGGTTTTTCTAGCATTAAGTCCAGTTTATCTTCTTTAAGGAACTGAAGAAATACGTGACCATGTTTTAAGTGAAAAATCTCTGCCCATGCCCTATCTAGATCATCTCCTTCTTGTGCTTTCATTCTGACTTGGTCATTATTTCAGTTAGGGCACTCTCCATTGCAAGTGATGGAATACCTAGTTCAAATTTATCCACTTCATGTAAGTAAACACGTGCAGGGAAAAGCTTGATTTGTGGCTTGGTCTGCATGGGTTCACCAGGACTCAGATTTTTTTTTCTGTTTTTGGCCTCACTTTCTTTCTGTCTTTTTTAAAATATTTTTTTAAAGATTTTATTTATTTGTTTGACAAAGAGAGAGAGAAGGAGAAGCAGATTCCCGGTGAGCAGGGAGCCTGATGTGGGACTTGATCCCAGGATCCTGGGATCATGACCTGAGCCAAAGGCAGACACTTAACTGACTGAGCCACCCAGGTGCCCCTGACCTCACTTTCTTTGTAATAAGACTCCACCTGTTCTCAGGTTCACTGTAGCAGCTCTCTCGATTATTTCCTGAGAGAGACAGAGAGAGAGAGAGAGAGACCAGGAACATTCCTCTAATGTTCCCAAATGAATGCCTTAGAATTAATTGAGTCTTTTTGGCCCTCGCTGGCTTGATGTGGGTCCAGTGTCCATCCCTGAACCACTAATTGTGACCAGAGGAATTGAGTGTGCTGACTGGTTTAACCTAGGTCATATGTTCTACTTTGATCTCTGCGATTGGAGTTGCTTCAGTGAAAATACAGATTGGGGTGGGGGAAGGTAGATCCTTAAATGAAAGGGATTCTCACTGGTTAGCATTTGAGGGTAGTAGATGCTGACAGGAATGTGTCCTACATTGATTCACTTCCTTATTTCACATTATTTGTATCCTGTCTCCATGGACAGTTCTTTGTATGGGTAATTTTACTGTAACTCTAGAGAATTTTCTGTCTCTTATAACCTCTCAGAATTTATACCTTAACTGCAAAACTTCATGAACTATGTTTTTATATTCTTAATTTGTTATGATGCAGATTATACAATGTCAGGCCTGAGGGAGCTAAAATATAAGTTATATGGTGCAGAGACCTTGTCCAACTGCTTCTCTCTTTTGTCCCCAGTACTTAGTAGGTGATCAGTAAATATTTGAGAAACTACAGGTTTCCTCTCCCTCTGCACTTTCTGCAAGAGGCAAGCCTCTTCCTACCATGAAATGCTGCTGCCGTGTATGTCCTCTGTCTTTCGGCTGCACTGGGAGCTGGTGGTAGGATGAGTTTTATAAATAGCCTTGATCTTTTGTAGGAAGAACACACTTGTAGGAAGGGATGCTTGAGAAGTGCTCGCTTTATGTGGAAGTCACTGACTTTGTTACTTCCTGTGTCTCAGATGTAACAGATAATTCTTTCTTGTAGTTCCCCTGGGGCTTCACTGTTTGACTTGCTCATGCCCACTAACAGCGAGCCACTATCACCTGGGCTCAGATCCATTGCTAGAAAGAATAGCCTTTGTAGTGACGCTGATGGTTTTCTGGACTTGAGGGCAGGAAGAAAATGGGACCTTGCACTTCTGAACCTACTGTCAGTAAATATCACATTTATATACACGGTTTTGTGTGTGTCAGTCTTACAGTTTTCTATAATTTTCTTCCATATAGCAATCATAGGCCAGTAAAGGAATGCTTTTCATGTGGTTTTCATCCTTAGGCTGGGAATTCATGGAGGTTTCTGTGATTTCTGATTGTATAAGATCTTGCCACGTTGTCCACCCCAGTATGAGCCACAGAGTGGCAGACTCCAAGATCCCTCTTCCTTATGAGCATCGTCCCTTAGCTGCACGTGGCACATCGTGGTGCACACAACACTCATACGCCACTGCTTTATATCTTTTGATCCTTGTAACAGCCTTGTGACGGAGCTGGGGGCAGGGATTGTTATGTTATTTCACCAATAAGTAAGCAGGGATTCAGACAGAAGTTATATGATTTACTAGAACGTCACAGTTAAAGCTATGCAGAACTGGATCCAGCTCGGGTTTGTAGACTTCTAATCTAGCTTTTCCTGGTTTCATTTGGCATCAAATTGGGTGTTTTATTTCTAGAGCTGATTCTAAGCTGAAAGAAGGGCCCTGTGGACATTTAGTCTATAGCCCTCATGACATCTCACCTAGATGTTTATGCATCTGCACTGGGGTCTCAGCTGCCAAGCTAGAATTGAAGTAGCAGGAAGGTCCAGAAGGAGGTAATGCTTGATCCCAGATAAGACCCACTCACCGCTTCTCCATCATGTCTGCCTGCAACTCACAGTCTTTGCACTGATCGTCTTCCATGTGTGTCCATAAGCCCTGTGCACTCTTGCTTCCTCTCTTTGTGTGACTTTCAGGCCTACCCCTTTTATCGTCGGAAGCCAGTGCGAATGACAGAAAGGTGTGGCAATGCATTCTTAACACTCCATAGCCTAATGGGATGCCCAGCTTGCTGACATCCAGAGACACACGTTGATTCATTTATTTTTACATTTTTTACTTAAAGTGTGCAAGTTTCAAAAATTCCATTACTGAAAATTTAGAAAACTGACTTTCCATATACACATTATCAGAGTTGTAGTAAGTATGCATACATGTTTTGTGAGATATTTTCCGTCTAATTTTATTTTATAAACATTGTTATACATTTATACATAGTCACATTGAATACCTACTATATGCTAGGTGCTACTCTGAGCTGTTTTTACTATTCTCTTCAGTCAATGGACTATGATTTATTCAACCATTTATCTGTAGAGTTACATCTCCCCCCCCCATTTTTCCACTGTCATAAATAGAAGTGCAATGAATATATTTGGGTATCAGCTTTTTCTATATTTTTTTAGGATATATTTCAGTAAGTGGCATTATTGGGTCAAAGAACATGAATAATTTTATGGTCCTTAGTACTTATTGCTAAATTGTTTTCCAGAAAGTCTGTTCAAATTTACAGTGCCATTGGCATTGTAGAAAAATATCAATTTTACTGGACCCTCATAAGCATCTAATTTGATCATTTAAAAGAATGCTAAGAGGCAAAAAAAAATGGTGTGGTTGTTTTTAAACTTGCATTTTGTTGCTTAACTTGAAAAGGGTGAACATTTTTTTTTTTTTTTTGCATACTGTGCTTCCTACTTTGTGAATTGTCCGTTTTCTTTTAGGACAGTGGATTTATAAATTGTGTCACTGCTGGTTAAAGCACTGCAGCAGCCAAGTTCTCGGAGGTGACAGGTCTTCGCAGGTTACAATATTGGCTCCTTCCCTTGCCCTCACCCTGTTACAGGCTAATAGGGCAGTGGCATTTGTTGCATCTGATTATTTCTAGAAAGATGCTAATGGTCTCTTTACCTTCTGCTTTGACAAAGCAGCTGTGAAAAGCCAGGATGCCAGTGTGCAGGAGCTGCTGCAGGATAGAAACCCGTAGTGGCAGGAAATTACCCTAATAGGGTGAAAATTAAGAAACAACCCATGGCACAGCCTGTTTCCTGGATACGGGTGGTAGTTTCACGCCTTAGCAATTACTCTCTGAGAATCAATTTGGTGTTTCTTTTTAAAAAAATTAGATTTGAACCTGAAGGGGGTTAAAGAGAAAAGAATAAAAGCCTGGAAAATATTTAATTTTGTGTCATAAAGAAATTATTCTCGTCTTCGCCCATTGAGTAGAAAATGCAGCTCTTTTAAACTTTTTCTTGGTCTTCCTTTTTTTGTGCAAAAACAAGCTATCTCATTTTCGGTTGTACCTTTTGGGGCCCAGGGAGAGGGTCGACACCTGCAAAAGGAAAGGACCAAAGTCTTGAGATTCTTCATTTGCAGAAAAGATACGAAGGATGTCAAGCCATGGGTTGGGAGAGGTGTTTGGTGGCCCATGAGGTAGCTGTTCTTGGGCTGGGGGAGGGGTAGCGTGGAGGGCGCTAAGTGGCCACTGCTTCAGTGGGTGAGGGGCAGGTGTGTTTGCATCCACCTGCTTCTGTGTCAGGAGTGCACGGCCTGAGTCTCTTAATGTGTTCCCTCCTCATCCCCAATCACTTTTGTACACAACTGCTGTTAAGACTTATGTGGAAAGGGCACTCCATTGTCTCTATCTCTATTCCATCTACCTCTTTTTGCTTTGGGTTTAGAAGTCTTGGATTGCCTAAGGAATCCAGCAAGCACTGAAAAACTACTCTTCTCTCGTGTGGAAAATGTTCAATACTTATTTATCATTTGATTTATTCTATGCATTTGGGGGGCACATAATAACCGAGGAGTTAAAAATGAAAGCCTCCTTCCTTTAGCGTCAAAAGATAAGATCTGTGTTTTGTTGGTTAAGGGTATAGATATCTCACAGGGGATAGTGATAGTAGATACTAGATGGTGAAACATGCCTTCTCGAGGCAGGTCCTGCCCTGCTTATCTCCGTGAGTCTATATTCTTGGCACAGAGGAGAGGAGATGCCCAGTACTTGGTTATTGAACTGACGTCAGTACCACGAAGGACTTCATTTTCATTCCCTGAAGCTTTCCTCAGAGGACAAATAGCCATTAGTGTATTCAGTAGATCCAATTTGATAACAAATTCTTTGAAATTCTGACCATTAATAGCATCACTGATTTCAGAGTTTGAAGAGATCTTAGAGCTCTACTTCTCTAAATTTGCCACCCGCCATTGTCAGAACTGAGCTAAAAAAAAAAGTCTCAGAATCCAGAAATAATGGGTAAACTAACAAGATAGGGTTTAATAGGGATTCAGCCAACATTTTGTAAACACTTTAATATACCCTGTATGAAAAGCTAGTTGAGAATGAGGTTTCAAAAATACATAAGAACCAGTCTTTGATGTGAGTTTCTTAATAAGAAATAATAGAGGTAGATATAAAGTCTGACTTCAATATTACGAAAGAAAAGATCAATTATACTTATTAATTTGTTCATGTACCCAATTATATGATTCACTCATTAACAATGTGAATTGAGCATATAATGTAATAGGCACAGTAGATGATAGAGAAGATCTGCCCAAGTAGAAAAGAACCAGGTCAACTAGTCCAGCTGAATGCTTCCGGGGGCGGGCTGCTCTTTGCCTCCTAGAGTGGGCCATTCATTTTAAAATAGCTCCCTAAAAAATTCTTATTAAATATTAACTTTAATACACTGGTCCTAATTCTAGCTGCAGAAAATTATAATTCCTTTCTAAATTACAGCCCTGAAAATAATTGTCTGAGGCTCCTGCTTATCTTTAAAAACTTAATTTGAACATCATCTCCTCTGTGAAACTCCTCAGGAGTTGTTTCTTCTCCTTTATTACTACAGGCATGGAATCCTAAAACTTACTGTTCTTATTAGAACATCCTAGGGAATAATTAAAAATATAGATTCTAGAACTACTCTCCAGTATATTAAGAAAGATCCCCAGAAAATCCTGAGGCACTTGGTTCACAGGCTGGCATTTGTTAACTGCTGTGTGGAGGAGGTGACCTTGCACTTCAGAGAACTTACTATGTGCTTTTAGTGTTTCTTTGTTTAGTTATCCTATCTGTGCATTTTTATTTTCCTGTAAATATCTCTACTTTTGCCTATTAATTTTAATTTAACTGTCTCATTATCTGTCTGTATTGCTCACTATAGTGAAAGGTTGTATTTCATTTTTGGTGTTCACAAGGATTTATCACAGTGCATTTCACCTGATAGGATCTCTACAAATGATTGTCGAGTGTATGAACAAGTGGAGTGTCAGGAACAAACTCAACAGTAGCATTGGTACCACGCTCTGAGGTAGGAAAATGAAACCAGGATCTTCAGAAAAGCTTTTGGTTGCATCTTCTTTAACTGCATCTAGCACAGAGGGCTAGGGGGAAATAGGACATCCTCCTAAGAGTTGGGAAACTTGGCTCATCATCACAGCGTGGCCAAAGAACAACTACTGAGGCCCAAGGTTTCTTTGTAAGGAGACGGGATTTGCCTCTAGAATCTGTTGGCTTCCTTCTAGCACCATAGTTTATTTAGAGTCCCTGATACCAGTGAATGGACCAGGATAAAGAGGAAGATGACTTGTTCAAAGAGAAATGGGTTGGGGCGCAGGGGAGGGAAGGGAAGGGAAGGGAGGCGATGTGAGAGAGGGGTAGGATACTGAGAGAGATTCTTGAGGCTCTTGGCAGGGTATTAGTTAGGTATGTTAACCAGTGTGTCTAATGGTCTCATGCTGCACCTGGGAGGAGCAAAGAGGATTCCAAAACAACTCTCTCCCCTTACTCTGATAGGGGAGCGGGAGGGAGAATGTTGATTGGTCAACTAAATCGGGTCTTTCTGAGATTCTTAGATATTGTTTATCATCTGTGGGTCATCAGATCAATGAAAATTCGCCAAAGATTTCAAGGAACGTGAGATGGACCCTTCATTTCAGAGACTTGCTTTGAATGGCTTGAAATAGTTACCACCTAATGGCTCTGTTGTATCCTGGAGCCCTGAGCAGCTGTTAAACATTCAAGCTGCATAGTGCCAGTGAGAGCTCCCAACAGAAAAGGGAATTAACTGTTTGGTGTGTTTTAATAAGTGAGTGAGCAAAGATCATGTGAATCGATTATCAATTTGGCTAACTTTCTTGCAGGGCTTGTGTGGAAGAATTAAATGCAAACAGACTGCATGTTTACCAAAGAGGAATACACCTTGAAGTGGATATTAGGATTCTCAAATGTGATTTTTGTAATGCATTGGAGTTTTTTCTCCCCTTTCCTTATTTCTGTCGAGAACATGTGTTGGAAATGAAGGTGGAAATCACTTTAAAAATGATTAGATACAGGACTAGCATACAGAAGATCTGTTCTCCAATAGGTATATTTGAGACCATCCCATTACCTTCCTGTGAGTCCGGAGGTCACTGCCAGACCTCAGGCTCCAGGGACACTTGAGGATGACACGCAGTTTGTACTGACACTGGAGGGGATGCCTTTACTTAAGAGTAGTCCCATTCATTCCATTGTTCTTGCTTTAGGAAGAGGAAGAGTACTTGTTCCACCAGGCCACCTACACTGAAAAGCTGGACTGAGATGATTTTACCTCCAGGGTGTTCACTGTTCGATAGTAACTAGCAAAGTGGACTTAGAATGCGCTTTGATTCTAGTTCTTCCTTCCTCTTTCTCCTCTACCTCCTCCATCCTCATTCTTTGCTTTCTAACAGGGAAGCACAATTATTTGTGTATTCATGGCTGGTGAACGTTGTTCCTCTGTCTGAGAAGGCAGCTTGGGGAGAGAGAGAGACATGGACCTGTGAGAAGGAAGGGCCTAAGCCCTTGGGCTAACCACTTTCCTGAGCCACATCCTCTTCTGTCTCCCCTTTCTACCCGCGGACATCTCTGTGACGGCACCTAACACAGGTACGTGTCACCCCGTCTGTTACTCGCTGCCATTCTCTGAGCACAGTGCCAGGCATGTAACGGCTACTCTGTCGTTGTTGAATGACTGAACGAAAACCTCTTTTGAACTATGAAGTTGTTTTCTTTCTTTTTTTTTTCTTCTCTTTCTTTTTTTTTTTTTCCAACTCTTGGATCTTTCCTGGTATTCATAAATTTCTGGGATCTGTTGTCAAGCACTGGCTTTCTGCTGCCCAACTGTCAAGCTGAATTTTAAAAGTCCAAAGATTTAATGGTTTATTTCATTACTATCAAGTTGAATAAACTGGAAGGCCAGAAGCTTACCAGGACCAAGGAGGAGAAGCTGATCTTAATAAAACATGAGAGTTGAAGTGACAGTGACATGTTGCATTCTTTGTATCTTTGAGAAATAAATACAGATAGCCTGAAGCAGCAAATTCATAGTAAAGTGATGGAAGTTCAATAAGCAGTTTGGACAAAAGAGTGGAGAAAAGGAGCTATTATATTTTTATGGATTGGTGACGTAATGGAGGTTGTGCGCAAGGTGTCTGTGGACCGTGAAGGGTCAGGGGTTGCAGTCTCTGTCCTCCTGTCAGCATCCTCTGCTGCTCCAAATGCCTCTTACGTCAGGTTCCCCCAGATTCTAACACTAATGGCCAGAAGGCTTGGCTCCCATTTCCTGAATCTTTCCTACCTTGCACGTCACAACTCACCAGACTTGGGTCCGCCTCCCTAGGGCCTGCTTGGTTGACCAAGTTGCTTATATTTGATGAATTAAATTGTAGTAAGAGCTGAAGGTTTGGTATTTTACTTTCTAGGGTTATTTGCATTTTAACTGGTATGCATGGACTCTTGGTTTAGCTCAAAGAAATAAATTACTGATGCTTGACTTCCCAACCAGGCAGGTAGGTGAAACAGATATTTTTCTTGGATTTATGCTCCAATGTCAGCCCTCAAATCATGTGAGGGCCAGCACATTTCTTTGCCTTCCTTTTCCTTCTTCTTCTTTATCCTTTACTTCTTCTATCTCCTCCTCATCTTCCTCCTGCTATTCCTCTTTTTCTTCAAATTCTTCTTTTTAAAGATCTAAGTCGTCCTGAGTCAGAAGTTCACTCAGTATTGCTTTGTAGTTAAAGGAAAGCTTGCCCAGTGTCCTTGGCTTTAGAATTATTCTGGAAAATGAAGGTAGTTATGAGCCAGTTGGCAGAGGAAACCCTGAGACTGAATGGGATTTGGATTTGGCCTTTCTAAACCACTACCACCTGTGCATTTCTGTAAATTGAGAATGACCTTGGAGCTTCCTGCTTACTGATGTGGAGGGTTATTATGCAGAAGATTTGGGTTCACTGTGTCTCTCCTCTTTGGAAGACAGAATCAGGAGAATAGGGCTAAATGCAGCAGTAGATATAAGGTTAACACAAATGGGAAACTTCGTGATAGGTAAGATTTGAAGAAATGATTGTACATGGCATAACTATTTCAGTAGCTATTCACACAGAGTCACCTTCACTATGGTTAGATCAAATTATAGCTTGAACGCGGGGGCCTTGGTTGGAGTTGGGGAACTGTAGAGGCTCAAGATGTTACAATGATGTGATTATTTCTTCTGTTCAGCGAATGATTCCTCTAGATCGTTACTCTTCAGTAGAGCGACCACTAGCCACAGTGGTTGCTGAGCATCTGAAATGCAGCTAGCCCAAACTGGAATGTGCTACAAGTGTAAAATACACTGCGTTTTGAAGGTTTTCCTTGAAAAAAAAGTCAAATGTATTCTTTTTTAGATGGATTATACTATATGATGTTCATAATATTTTTGACATATTCAGTTAAATAAAAGATACTATTAAAATTATTTTCAGTTGTTTCTTTTGCTTTTTTTTTTCAATGGAGTTACTAGAAAATTTAAAATTACCTATGTGGTTGGCATTAATATTCTGTTGGACAGTACTGATGTGGATCATACATATTTTCAACGTACAGGTTCTCTTTAAACATTGAAAAGATATTAAGTTATGTAGTACATTTATCCATTTTGCTGGATGAGTTTCCTCATTACCCTGAAGTTTACTTTGTAATCAGTACAAGGGCTCTGGTGATAGGCCTGCTGGATATCACTTCTTGGAAAGGTTTTGAGACACACAGTACCTCTTGAGTGTGCATTTTGGGTGTGTGCTCAGGGGAATTTGGTGGAGCTCTCTCTCCTCTGGGGAGCGGCAGGGAAACTTTAAAGGACAGGTTTTTGCCTGTGGGTAAAATATCTTATTTTGTGGGGAACAGAACATCTTATTTTGCATACTACAAGAAAGATTGTATCTTTAATGAAAATGACAAGAGTTCCTTAGATCACCAGTGAAGGATGAGAGACTCACCTCGGGACAATTCAGATCCTCATTCCTATTCAGGACTTTTTTCTCTGCCGTAGGTCATTCAGATGATTACCTTGCCTAGATGGCCAATTAGGCTACAAGAGCTATGCTCTAATCTCCGTGTATTGCTCAACATTGAATTCGGCTGTAAGTAACAATAAAACCCAACAAATAGGGGCTTTAAAAAGATAGAAGCTTACTTCTCTCTCTATGAAATGTGGTGGTATGAAGTCCCAAGCTGGTGTAGGGCTTTGTTCCACTGTGTCTTTAGGGAACTAAGCTCCTTTCTGCTCCTCATTGGAGGAGAGAGTCACTCTCTCTCTCACGCTCCCAGGTGACATCCTCCACATTCTAGCAGGTGGGGAAGAAGGAAGGAACAAAAGAGAAGAAGGGCAGACTTTGTGTAATAGCTGTTTCTTAAAATTTCAGAATCTGCCACACCACAATTGTACTTACATCTTATTGGCCAGACTTTAGTCTGAGTGGCCATATGCTGAGCTAAAATTTCCTGGCTGTGAAAGAAAGGCAGAATGGATATTGTGAGATAATTAGTCATCTTTGCACAGTTCGTTGTTGTACATTATAGGCATTACTTTGTTACATATTACATACTATATTACTTTAGAGCTCTGCAACATGGTTACTTTATCTAGCTCTGTGTAGAAAAGCAGGAAAGCCTGCTTCATGTTTGGCCCCGATCCTTAAGAAAAGCCAAGCTATTTCTGGAGAATAGCTGTCATATGTGATAACATAATAATAATAACATTTTACATTTGGGGAAGGAAAGAGCTATTAACCTGTAACCTAATTTTGTGCTCTTAGGATACTGGAATCTTGATGCTAATAGTCAGGTAGGGTCTGCCTGGTCCCTATTAATATTTAGAGGGGGTCCTTTACCAGGGGAATTAATGAGTATGCCAAAAGGATTTGATGAGCATGCCTGAACTCACCCTTTAGAATGAGAAATAAATGTATTTGGCACAGTTACTGGCTTAAGCCTAGGTCAGGAGGGCTTCGACACATCTATGGGACTGATGGGGCCAGAATGCCAAATGTCTTCTGTTTGCAGGAAGATTTAAGGGTCTGAGAAAAGAGTTCTGAATACATGTGTGTCCATCCTGCTCTGAGTGCATTGTTCTGTGTTCCCCAACCAAGGGCACTGTTTGGCTACTGGGAAGGAGATCCATGGTAGAGGTCACCAAGTTTCCACTGGAACCTTTTTTTTTTTTTTTTTTTTTTTGGCCTGTATTTGACTTCCCTGGAGCATTGGCCTTCTGTATACACTAAGTTTCCCGTTATTCCATAAGCATTTCCAAAATTTGAACTCCCTTTTCAGTGGAGGTAAACCCTGGAGTTTCCTTTCTCCAGCTTCTTCAAAAGGACTCTAAACTCTTTTTCCTGAGCACTTTGTTAAAGGATCAGCTTTTCCTTTCCCACTTGCCAAGATTCTTTTCATAAATTATTGCATTAAGGCTTTGAAGAAAAAGCCGTTCCTTTAATGTTAGATAAAGCATATTTATAGCTCCTTTAAAAGGTCCCCAGTTTAACAAATTTGTGTTATTTCACAAGCTTCACATACATTTTCCCAGATATTTATTGTAGTGTATGTCGAGAAATCATGTGAAGTTTTGAGCCAGACTAATTTCGGTTTGGATGCGCTGCAGTTTCACTAGCTTTGCCATCTTTACTAGCTGTGTGGCCTTGGTCAAGTCACTGAACTGTCCTTAGCCCTAGCTGTGAAGTCATTTCCTTGGCATCCACCTTGCAGGGTTACTGTGAAGATGCAGAGGACCTAGTAAAGCACTTACCATAGCGCCTGGTATTGAAAGAGCTCAGTAGGCTCTCTTGTTACACTTCTATGTGCCAGATCCCACTCCACAACGTTTTGCAGACTTTTTTTTTCCAGTTTATACACTGTGATACTCCAAAAAGATACTATTTATTGTGAGTTAAAAGCCTTTTCTCTCCTTCTTGTTCCTTCTTCCTTTTTTATTTCTCTTTCTCCTCTCTTCTCTTTTTTATTTTTCACTTCTGCTGTCTCATTCCAGATGGAAGATCCTTTTGTTAATTTTGCCTCAGTGGTTCAGGATTTTCCTTATCTCAACCTTCCTTTGGTATTACAGACTAGGACTCCATAACTGGATTTCAAAGACTAAGAATAGTCAAATCATACTTTGATTTTATTCAGCTGTAATTGTCAGTTTATACTTTATAACTTCATGGTGTAGGGGTTAAGCCGAGTGAAGCCGGGCTTGGATTTTCTCTTGATATTGACGAAAAGATCAGGTCCTGAGCCTTTAGTAATCTCCTGCTTCTTGTTTCTTTGCCTTGGGGGCTGGGGAAGCAACTAGCAAGTCAAGGCAATGGATGGAGCAGGGTAGGTGTAAAGAGCAAGCGCCCAGGCTCTGCTGAGTCCTGTTGCTAGGCAACAGCATACAGGGAGCAGACACTAGCACATGCCTGCTAGCATCCTGTTGTCTTAGCAACAGAACGTTTGGGTGGAGGACTGGGGGAGTAGGGAAACTGGGTTCAAATTATTCAAAGTTTCCTAGATCCTAGGGGTACCCTCAGGTCTGAACCCCATGTATTCATTGTCTTAATCTTCCCACATTGACTGGAGCTGAGGTTTCATGTTTTTTTCTTTAGTTCATCACCCAACATTTGTACAAGGCTTTTCTCAGAGCTCTACATTACCCACATCACACAGCAGCTCATTAGAGCCCATCCACTTCCAAGTCCTCTTGTGCTCCGCATGGCAGGGCCTATTCTATAGAATTTTAAAATGATCCCTTGCTCTAGTACAGCCCTGTGGGACAGAAATTAAATGTCCCCTTGTATGGAAATTTAAATTCTACTTGTTTGGTATGTGAAATGTTGCTAAGTTATTATCATTAGATCTAAGTACTATCACTTGTGAACTTTCCATTCAGTTACAAAGAGGAAGGATAAGAACAGAGGACAGGACGGTTTCCCTTTGCCTGTTGAACTCTGTGATGTTCAGGAATGGGTGCATTTTGTCCTGTCTGTTTACCCATAGTACATCACACATGACCATATTCCCCTAAGTGTTGGGGCCATGTCTTTCTCATCTCTGAGCTCTTTATCTCTAGGGTTTTCATCCATGCCATGGGGCCTGGCACATGCTAAGTGAATTTATCCTGTGAGTGATCTGGGAACCCATACAATTTAATACCATAAAGGAAAATATTTTGTACAGTGCAGTGTATAAATACTGGTTACTATTCCTGCATGCCTGGCTCTAATCCTGTGTTCTTTGGTTCCCGAGACCACCTCCTGCCTTTGGACCCCTGTGTTAGTGACTAGGTCATTTGTTCTTTCAAATCTTGTCCTGTTTTGAAGATCCTCCATGCCCATTTTTTGATGGTTAGGACTTTAGCTTTTCCTGTCTTCCCCAGAGACCTTGTAAACCAGCCCTAGCTGAGACTGTGCCTTCAGTTTTCAGATTTTCCTAATGCTGCCTATTGGCTCTTCTGCATTTTGCTAAATCCTAGAACTGCCACCATTTAGTTCCACTGTCCCATATATATCTGTAATCACAGGACTCTTTGAGGCTATTTGCTTGTCTCGGCTCCCACCTGTTGTTTGTTACTGCATCTCCTGTGGATGCTTGGTACTCTCTTGGGGAGGTACTTAATTTTAGATCTTTTTCCACTGCAGCTAATCCTTCCATTTTGGGGTATATCTGGTCATCTTCTTTTATATGATGATACCAACTTTGGCCCTAACACGTGTCCACTTACCCTCCTTCTCAACGGAGGAGGTCATGCAGTCATGAAACAAAACAAAACAAAACTTTTCAAAAATGTGATCTAGTTAAGAACTCAGTTATTTGCTGCCTTATGCTATTGTTTAATTTTTTCATTACAAACATATATGCCATTAGATGTAGAAAAAACACCAATGTTTTGAAAACCCTATTCAATAGCTAGCATAGGGGTAAGCACATAGTATTCAACTAAGAACTGGTTTTTGAATTAAATTGAATGTAGGTTTTAATATTTACCAGTGAGCTAGAACTTTCTTTTACTATGACTTTGATTTTCTTCCAGTGTGGAAGTTTCCAGCATATGGCCCAGTATCTCAATGAAATGATTTGGATCCTAAATAGCAGAGCAGAGACTCATTCTCTTTAAGCGGTGTGTTTTCTTTATACCAGCTTTACATTTTGGTTCTATATGCCCTGAGTCGATGTGCATCTTTATAACGGAAACTACTGATATTCTAGTCCAAACATGCCTGAGTGATTCTGTCAAATAGCCCTAATGGGGGCCCTACCATAAATAGCTGCATGTAAGGTAAGGTGTAAGATAAGACAGTGTGTCTGAAATTAGTAATCCTGGCAGGCTGGAAATCCAGTGGCCCATTCAAGGGAAAATTCCATTTAGAACAATTCCAAAGTTGCATAAACCATAATCAAATCAAGCTAAACAATAATGATCTCCTGAGTCAACTTTATAAAATACATACCAATACATATATGGCAGTATATATGTATTTTATATAAATGTATATACTTCATATATATGTGTATACTTCATACAATACTATATATATACTTCATATATATACTTCATACTATGTATACACTATATATATTATACTATAGTATACTTCATACTATATATACTATATATATACTTCATACTATACTATATATATATATATACACTTCATATATATGTGTATACTTCATACTATATATATAGTATGAAAATTTATTTCTTCATTAGACTTAATCAAGAGAAAGACCTGTATCTGCAAGTAAACCACTGACCCACTGATAACCGAAAACCTTAAAAGAGGAAAGTAAACTGGCCACAGGCTTGGCCAGGTATTCCTGTCCCTTCTTCTTGACCTCCTTCTCTGTCCTACCAATTTCCTTATCCTAGTTGGATATATTCCCATTGCAGTTTTTCTTAATCCTTCTTCAGATGGTCCAGCAGGCACTCTCTTCCTTGTTTACAAAGAGACATGGGCTCATGGGTAAGGGCAAAGCTTGTATATTGTCCCTGATCAGATCCCCCAAAGGTGGCATAAGGGGTGGGGTAAGCCCAAGTTGGAGCAGCGTGGAGACATTGGTGCTATTTAGGCAAGGATGGTGATATGACCAGTCTGTGGAGGAGCAGAAAGAGGGAATTTTTCCTACCCTAACATTGTGTTAACATTGTCTCTTCTGGAAGACTCTATTTTACAGAAGAATGCTTGAAAGAAGTAGATGGAACAGCTTTCAGATATTGTTGATCTATTGAAATAAAACAAGGCTCTTTCTCCCCTGGATGCTCAGTACATATAAAGCTGATATCTCCAAGGAATTTGACTCGACAAGCTGGAATCCGTCCTGTTGTGAAAGGTCTTTTCTGCCCATTCAGGGGAACCTGTGGTTCAAGATCACAGTTACTGCCTGCAAATCACCACTGTTTTCATTGAAGAAAGTACCCTGCATGACCTCAAGTTCCTGCCTTCTGAACGATGAAGAAAATTCAAGTTCATGGCCATCATTAAAATCTCCTTTCTGTATTTGAAATATGATTTGATAAGATGTCCATGGTTCCACTCATCAATAGCTATAAAAGAAACCAGGACTGCCTCTTTGTTTGTTTTTTGGGAAACTAAGATTCCTCAGAGTTGTAAGGAGGAATTAGAGATGAATGCCAGGGCACTCCTGAGAGTCCTCCAGAATGATGGAGAACCACATTCCGTGTCCCTAACTTGGGAGCAATTGTACCTTTGCAGCATAACAACAGAGGCCTTTCCAGGGCATGGCGCTGTGGGAGCAGTGGTGGGGCTTCCTTAAATCCCCTGCTTCCTCACTTCTGCTGCTGCACAGGGCTCTGCAATGCTCACCTCCAGAATAGGGCTCTCGGGTGCCCTTGGCAGGGTAGTGCTGTCATAAATACTCCACTTCGTGAATTGAAGATCCTAGAGGATGCCTGTGTTTTCAAAACTCAGATTTTATATTTGGCTTCACATAATGCTCCTCTTCTGTGGCATGTAGGGCATGAAATAACTGCTGTGTAGGATCAGGAGCGCCCACAATGAGAGTGACCCCTTCTTCTCGGAAATGTCTCCATGTACCTAGTGATATGCCATGACTTGTTCTTAGTGCAGGGCCTGGGAATCGTGACCCCCTTGTTGCTTCTCACAGTCCATCCTACTGGCTGCAGTCCGCGCAGGGATCGCCGTCGGCCGTGCCGTGGCTTTCTCCTGATTCTGTATGAAAAAATCACCAGTTCATTCATCGCTCATCAATCATTTCCCTCAGTGACTCATCATCCAAAAGTTTCATTCCTCAGTCCCCCTTTCTGAGGCTGGTAAATAGCATGTCATTCCAGCAAAAGGCAGAGGGGGCGGCAGCCCATCTGGACCCTCAAGTTTGATTTCATATTTATGAAACAGCTTAAATGTCAGTTTGAGTGAAAAACGACACCTTCTCTAGCTTCTGCCATTAGTGCCTGTGGCTGCCGCTGAGTGCTTCTTTCTTTCTTTCTTTCTTTCTTTCTTTCTTTCTTTCTTTCTTTCTTTCTTCTTTTCTTTCCTTCTTTCTGTCTTTTTTTAAAGCAGCTCTTGGCTTCTCTACTTGGTTCTTCCAAGGCAGTAATGGAAAGAGGATGGATGGATGGACAGATGGCTGAGACTACGATTAGACATCCACATCAGAAAGGAGAAAGAAGTTGGGAGAAACAAAACAGAGATCAAATAGAAGAAATATTTTAGTTTTGTAGAAAGATTTGATCAGTTATGAGGATCTTGAGACATTCTTGTGTTATTTGCTATGCTTTAGGTTGAAAAAAGTAAGTTTAAAAATTCGGAAAATAAGGATTTAGAGAATAAATCATCTCTGATTTCACTCCCCTGACAATTGTAATGATCATTTAGATGTATTTCTTCCAACTCTTTTTTTACATACATGTGGTTTTCTAAAGTTTAAAATAAAATGTGCATATAAGGGACCTGGGACTCCACAACAGCTCAGGACTTTAGGAAAATCTTCATTTGGGCCCAAGGAAGGCTGCCTGGGAAAAAGGCAAGAGAGGTCATGAGTGAATGCCTTCAGTGAAGTTTCTAGTTGGCCCCCTGGCATTTAAGACAGTCTTATCAATGAGGGATTTTCCTCTTGCTGGAAGGGTGGGAAATTTGTGGAGCATTGAAAACTGACCTAGTCATGATGCATGTGGATTTGCATATCCAGTTACACACCTCCTACATGGAGTCTTTGTGTTCCCTGGACAAACTAACAGAACTGGAATGAAAGGGCTCCATGGCTGGAGCGTCCTCAGGTTCTTGGTGCCATCAGGATGAATGAACTGCCTTTCCTCAGCCATCCACTGGGGGGAAGCCTCAACAGGCAATAGAAGTACTGTTTCTCATACAAGCACCTTGAGAAATAGAAAAAAGTTTAGCTGCCTTAATGAAAGGTTTTAAGAACTTTCTAGTGGAAGGAAGCATAGAACAGCAAAGCTAAGAAGCAGGTGGGGAACAGAGGAGGCAATAGGTCTGGCAGTGGGCCTGAAAGGGATCTCTCCACCAATGGTCAAAGTGAGTATAGCCTTCCTCAAACCTCTCCCGGTGGTAAACTCTGGCATTGCCAGACAGTAGATACTAGCTCCAACAGGTAGTGGGAAATTCCTTCCTGCATGACTGCCCCATCGGCACATCACAGGCCCCTGAAGACTTGCTAACTCCATTGTATAAAACAGCTGTGGTGGGAAGTGATAGTGACTGAGGTGTGGGCAGGTCCAGGGAGAGACATTGGGTCATAAATGGTTGGGACAGTGGTAAATTTTGGTTTTGAGTTTGCTTTGTTCAAAGTGGAGCTATTTGGGTGGGATACGCTTCACCGTGTTTGTGACAAGGGACTGTCTTTGTCTTCTCGAGGAGGTTGTCACCATTGTCCTGCTGGGGGTGGGGTAAGTGAGAAGGAAGGAAACTTGACCTCAGGCCACAAGTGGGTAGTAAGATCCTTCAATACTGGAACTTTGAGAACTGTTAATAAGCACCTTTTTATTGGGACATGAATATATACCAAACTGATGAAAGTAACTGGAGGGAAAAATGATGCTTTTCTTTATAATCTCTGTTTGTTCTTCCAGATTTTCTTGTATCCTTTTACTTAGCTTAGAAGTTATTTAAGCACTGTTTTTTTTCATTAAAATTGTATATAAATATTTGCCCATTGCTACCTAGTATTAGTGATTAATTTTAATATCTGTAATTAAAAATTATTTTATGGATGTGCCTTATTTTAAGTATTTCCCAATGGCAGGTCCCTTTTGTTACTTAAATTTTTGCTCTTATAAATTATGCTCAGTGCGTATCTCATAGTATACCCCCTCCTTCTACCCCAAGTTTTGGATCTTTTTAGGAAGCTCTGTTTCCAGAAATGGAATATTGGGTCAAAGGGTATAAATATTCTTGACCTCTTGATATATATGAGATGAGGGAGCCAAAAAAATTTCATAGGACTAGTATTTTATTGAGGATCTTTGCATAAAAAACCCAGAAAAGATAAACACAGAAAGTAAAATTAGTATCAAGCTTCAAAATTCTGACAATTCTTTCTTAAATAAAAAAAAGAATGTTGGCCCACAACTTCTACTTGCATGTGAACCCAGCAAGAAAACTGGCTTTTGGAAATTTCATGGTGATGATTAAAAAAGGAACATTTTTAAAGCCAGTATTTTGCTAAGACAAGGCCTGACAAAGGAAGAGAAAAAGAAAGAATGCTCTTGGCTTATAAGGCCCTAGGAAAAGGAGAAAGTTAGAGAATAGCAATATCAATGGGGGAGAGAAAACTATACCCTTTGCCCTGCTTGGAACACAGGAGTTCGGTCCTCAGGAGCAGGCAGCACAAGGCAGAATGGTGACTGAAGAACCAAGCTGAAGCCAAGTCTTAGCGGGGAACACCCAATAAAAAATGGAAGTAGGTTGGAGCACGTGGGTGGCTCAGTCTGTTAAGCATCTGTCTCTTGGTTATGGCTCAGGTCATGATCTCAGGGTCGTGGGGCCAAGCCCCGTGTGCAGCCCCACATCCAGCCCCAGGTCCACTCAGTGCTCAGTGTGGAGTCTGCTTAAGATTCTCTCCCTCTCTCTCTGCCCCTCCCTCTGCTCGAGCGCGTGTATGCCTGTACTCTCTCTCTCTCAAACAAATCTTTAAAAAAAAAGAAAGAATCAAGTTAACCTAGCATCAGATCTCTGGAGTAATTCAGAGAATTGGGTATTCTGATTGATTTTTTAAGGAAATGAATAGGCAACTTATAGTATTTTTTATGATTATAAAAATAATATCTATTCTATAGAACATTTAGAAAGTATAGAAAAATATAAGGAAGAAAAATAGAAATATCACAATTCTCATACTGGAAGTAATTGTTAGAATTTCTGTTTATTTCTTCCTCAGTCATGCGCATAACAAACACACATACACAAGTGAAATCATACTGTGTATAGAGTTCTGTAGATTATTATTCCATATAGATATACTAGAATGTGTTTAAACTCATTATATTGTTGGCATTTATGTTACTTTAAAAATTCTATTATATCTAACAAGATGAATACTTTCACATTGATTTTTAAAAATCTTTTGAAGATATTTTCAGACTGCATTCCCTAACTTGAAATTTTTGGGTCAAAGAATAAAGGCAATATTTCTTAAATTAATTGATTCGTTTTTAAAATTCAAATATAATTAACATACAGTGTTATATTAGTTTCAGGTGTGCAATATAATGATCCAACCATTTGATCCAGTACCCAGTGCTCATCACAATAAGTGTATTCTTAATCCAGGATATGAGCAATTTTAAGGCTCTGTCTTATTTTGACTAACAGTAGTATGAGCACATGGATCTTACCACACCCTTGCCAACAAAGGGTTTTGTTTTGTTTTCAAATTTTTCAAAAGTGATGGATACCAATTCCTTCCCTACCCTCCACCTCTCTATACCAGCCTTGACTCTGAAGTTAATTTTTTTTAAGATAAAAGAAAAAGGTTTTAAGGAAAGCCAGTGTTAGAAAAAAGATAGCTATAGCAAAAATATGCACTGAAATAGGACTGAAAAGTAGATTAAAAAACTCAGAAGAGGTTGATTTCCTCAATACCTTAAATTATTAAAAAGCTTCAAGTGACAATAAAGAAAAGGAGCTCTCAAGACCTATTCATCTTGTTATATTATGAGAGAGAGAGAGCGCGCGCGCACGGAGAGTCAACTTTGATCTAAAAGGGAATGCTGCCTCAGATCCATTTTGGAAATGGATGGGATATAAGCCACAGAAAATATCAATAAGTAATTATTCTTGTATTTTATGTAAACTCAGAATCTTATGGCTAGCTAACATTTTTTTAGCTAATATTTTTATTAGGAGGTCCAGATATTAGAAAATTCAGCCATCACAGTTTTGAGTATCACTGCAATTATATGTAAATGTGGTCTGTAATACCATTCAGAGGTAAGCCTTTTGTTTTCATTTTATTATTTTTGTTTGTAAGTCTAATACCAAAGGAGTGCTTTTTTCCCAAAATTGGCTGACTTTGTCATCTATTGATGATAGATCATTTTATTTATAGTCTTGTTTGAGAAACAGTTCTCCAGAACTTTGATGTGACACACACACACACACACACACACACACACACACATGCACGCACACACGCACGCACAAGGACTTTCTCAAAGCAACTAAGTCAGCATGATAGAACTAGGATTACTAATGTGGGTGCTTTCTTACCTTAATTGTTCTCAATCACCTTGATATCGTCCCTAGTCTTTGGTTACTATTTTCATTTGACATTTATGCAATCCAACCTTATAATCACACGTTTCTTTGGACCACCCTATGGTTCTCAGTCTTTAGGCTAAATTTGTGTTCAGAAAGCCTCTGGCTTCTTTCTGTTGCCTTGAGGCTGGGGTAGTACACTGTTCAAAAGTATGATGCCAAGTTGCTGATTACTAATTTTTCTGTCCTGTGGGGAAGGCATGTCAGCTGTTCAGAGCAGGGATGGTACAGCAAGGCTTCCCAACTGGTTAAAAAATATCCTCTCTTACATTCCACTAATGGCAGATTCATTTAAGCTAGTGGTTCTCAATCTTGTTCAGTTGGCAAAACACCTGAAAGAAGTAGCGTTCTGAGAAGAACTCCATGAAATATTTATATACTTAATACCGTTTACAAACTAAGAACACTTAACCAGCAGACAACATGACTGTATTGTGTGCTGCACTGTGAAGTCGTTTCCATAATTGTATATACCAATCAACTAGGGATGATTCTAAGTGTTTCTGTTAATAGTAATGTAGGACTTCATCATCTTGTCATTTGCTAGGACTCACCAACAGCAAAACTATAGCAGTTATGAAAGATTTAAGAAAACCTTTGGGTTTCCGATGGGACAAAGTTTTAAATTGAGAAAATTGTATTCATTGAAATGTCTTTTCATTGTGGATTCAAATATAAACAACTGCCAAAAATTTGATTTCAGCAACAGAACCCCTCAGACTGGCTTTGCTTTGAGGGCGACTAATTTGTTCTGTTAATCTCTTTTTTCAAAATGTAAAAATTCCCTTAGAGTTTAAGCTGGGCTCTAGTAACATCTTAGTGTGAATTACTTTAATCAGATAATCACCTAATGTCTAACCAATATTAGCTGCCCTGTTATCTGTTTTCTTTGCTTTAGTCTGTAATTTGTGATTTTTAAACTTAAAAATTCTGGCTGCAGATTTCTTAGCTTTAACTATATAATTGCTTTCCTGATCTTCTGAGTTTACAACCTCAGGGTCATCTTGAAATCTTCCTCTCTTTCGCCTTTATCTGTTTTGATTACTTTGTGCTTTATAACAAACTGTTCCAACACTTGATAACTGAAAACAATAATCATAATTTATTTTATTCATAAACCTGACGTTTGGTTAGGGTTTTGGAGGGGAAGGCACATCTCTGCTCCATGCAGAGTCATGTGGGGCTGGAGCATTTGCTTCTGAGGCTGCTCACTCTCACTCCCTGGGAAGTCAGTGCCGGCTGGGGGCTGGGGGCGGTGGTGTGCTGGAACCAGCTTGTACTGATGTGCAAAGCTGCTTGTGTGCGTCTACTTCCCAAATCCATTTTCAGGGGCATCGTTTTGTAGTTTGAAATCAGCCATAGTGGGAATATTTACACCATGGAAATTGGCAAATACTACAGATCGGAGCTTCCACCCACCTCCAGAGAGTTGGTGGTTCAGCATCTAATAGAATGTCACTAGCTGAGATCACACCTGGGGATGAGGAGCAGGTCTCAGAATCTGTCCTGTGGGCCTTTCCCCATGGCCTCGGCTTCCCCACAGCATGCTGACTGGCTTCCAAGGACCAGCATCCGAGAGGGGGAGCACTAGGTGGAAGGCGTATCACCTTTTGTGGCCTAGCCTCAGGAGTCACATAGCACCACTTCCGTTGTACTCTGTTAGCTCAGGTAGTCACCAAGGCCTTTCTGGTTTCAAGGTGAGGGGGACACAGGCTCCACCTCTTGATGGGAGAATGGCAAATTATAGATGGTCATGTGGAACCAAAAATACTGTTGTAACCATTTTTGGAAAATGCAGTCTACCACAACATTATACCCAATCAGTCAGGCATGTATCCTTTTGCTTCCCCTGCTTTGGAAATTATAAGGATAATTTGTATAAGTGAAGAAAGGGCATGAGATCATAAAAATTGGGATGAGCTGTATGAGCAAGACTGGGGAGGTGGCAAGGGAGAAAATGTACTCAGTAATAGGGGAAAGGTTGCCCTGTTCGGAGTAATAAGTTTGCCTTGGTGAGTACAGTGATCTCAAGTTAGGTTAATAGGTTATAGCAAAATTCGAGGTGACCTCTCTATCAGTTTCCTATTGCTTTGTAATAAGTTACCACCAACTTAGAGATTTAGAACAGTGTACATTAATAAATAGCTTTATTTCTGTTTTAAACTACTTCTCATAGTTTCTGTTCGTCAAGATTGAGCATGTTTTAGCCAAGTTCTCTGTTCAGGCCCTCCTGAGTGTGAAAGCAAAGTCCTAATCTTGATTCAGAGATCTGTGTCCAAGCTCCCTCAGGCTATTGGCAGAATTCCTTTCTTTGTGGTTGTAGAACTAAGGTCCCCATTGTCTTGCTGGCTGTTGCCCAGGGGGACTGTTCTCAGCTCCAGGAAGCTGCTCTTAGATGCTTGGAGAGGTCTCTCATCTTTTCCCATCACAGCAGTGGGGAATCTCCCTCAAGTTAAATCACCCTGACTTCCCCTTCTGAGACCAGCTGGAGGAACCTTCCTGCTCTTAAAGGCTCATGTGATTAGGTCCCACCTGGTTAGTCTCCTTTTTAAAAAATCAACCATGTCATCTAACATAACCCAAAGATGGAGTGAAATCCATCAAGTTCCCAGTCCTGAGGACTATTTGAGGAGAGGAGATGGGAAGTCTGAGGGGTCGTTTTAGAATTCTGCCCACCACAGCCTAGACAGACTGGAGATCCCCCGCCCCCACCACTGTGTGTTAATGAAACTTGTCCAGCAGCGTGACAGCCCAGTGGCTTTGGGTTTGTCATTTAAATTATCCAAGGCTCAGTTTCTACATTCAGGAAAAAAAAAGATAACAATATTACTAATTTCTCTATGCTACAGAGCTGTCATGAAGTACAAGTGGGTTAATGAATGCAAGGGTGTTTTGAAAAACTTAGTGCTCTGTTGCTTTTGTGTTGAAGAATCTCCACTTGTCATAATCTGACTGTTTCATCAAGTCTCGGTTCAGATTGCATGTACTCCAGCTTTCCTGTTCCTTCTAGCAATGCCACCATCCGCTGATCTCTACTAACAGTTCTCTGTTTGCCTTTCCTTGTGCTATTTTGTATATTTTCAATGCAATGTAGTCATTTATGCTCATGTCTTCTTTTCCCTTTTGGCCTATGAGCTCCTTGAGGGCCTTTGCACTACTTACAGAACTCCCCCATGGTAAGGGCTTCATAAGTATTTGGTTGAAGAACAAATGAAGATTAAGTTGCTGGGACAGCCAAATAGCCTCAGAAAGTTTATTAAATGAAAGAAACAACTAAGCTATGGCTAACATTTTTGTTGCTGTATTTCCAATATTGTTGATAGCTAACTGAACTCTCCTGGAATAAATGTCTTAGCTCTGCAGAAACAGGAGCTTTGATCGAACACGTTTTGTCAGATGGCTGCCAGACAGTGTGAGCTCTGTGAGGGCAGCTGGCATGCCTCTGTCTAGTCTTGGTACTGTGTCTGCCTGTTGGAGCCAAAGAAATACTGAGCGAATGAATGAATGATTGAATGAGTGAATGAATGAGGGAATGAATGAATATTGGCTCTGGTATGGCCCTAATGGAAAAATATTCGTTCTGGTATGGCTCACTGATCCAATTCCATGGCCTCACCTGCCTTATCTAGTTCCTAGTCACCGAAGTACATAGGGACTGGAATTCATATGTGAAGGTGTCCAGCAGGGTGTGCAATCCTGGCAAGGTGGCAAACCACACGTCCATATTGTGACCTTTAAGGATCAAAAAGCCTACTTCTGGGGATAGTGACAGTAAACCCAGAGGTGTCCCAGTTTTTGAATGCTGAGGTTCCTTCATAGGAGCTCAGACTTGCGGCCGTCAGCAAACTCACACGGCTTTCCCGGCAAGCTCACCTCCCACAGACTGGCTTTTTGTCCAGGGCAATCCAGATAAAATTGCCACAAGGAGACAGTGTCAGAAAGGAAACTTAAAAATCACTGTTCTGTATTGTCTGTAATAAAGTGTAAATCCAGCAAAGGTGGTGGTGAAGTGATAAAAATAGCAGGCTTATTATGCTCATCTCTAATGCATTTAATGTAACAATAGATTATTCCATTGTCATTAAATGAAGGGAAGGTAGGAGGATCTAATTCTATCTCTAGATTCCTTAATAAGTACTTCATTGTCAGTAAAATCATTTACATTGTTCAATCTCCAAATAAAAGAGAAGGCTGTACAGTGACATGCACGTTCGGCAGGGAGCTGGGAACTGCGAAGGCACTTCAGACCCCGTTGCAGAGTTAAACTGCATCCAGGAAGGAGGCTGGTGATGAACTGCTATTTGTTCTGAAATGAAGTGCTTCACTGTGGCGGAATCAGGGAGGTAGTGTTTTGGTGAGATGGAATTGACAAATGCTTCACTTTATCCACCTCCTCACACCCCCACAAACGTGTGATTTTGTGGCAGCATTTGGAGATGAGATTTTCTACTGTATAGGCTTCTTGTCAGGATGAATGAAGACCCTGTGTTAGGGAGGCTGCATTAGCTGCCGTGGCCTGTAGGCGGAGCTTTCGCTCCAGCTTGAATCACCCGCCAGGTTCAAGGCCAGAGCCGCTTTCCTGGCCCACATCTGCTCTAGCCAGGGCAGTGTGCAGGCATGTGAAATCTCTGCACTCAGGGACACCTAATGGAAGAGCCTGGCACAGGTCTCCTCCTGCCAACTCCACAAATCCTCACTATTTGCTAATCACCTGTTAATGTTCTATTGATAGGCAAGGCCAAGCCGACTCACAGGAGTGGGTTCGTGGATTTATTCAAGTATATAGCCTGAAAACATTTTTCCCCCTCTTTCTTCCTTCATTGCTTCATTTTTAAATTTTTCCTTTTTATTCCTTGAAGTCCTTAGAAATTTCAAGCTTAGGAATTTTTTTTTGATACATTTTTTACTTTTTTTGTATGACACAATATTTAAGAAAAGATAGCTTATTGGCATATAGAATAACTAACAGTAAGTAGAAGGCAAAATCATATGTAAAGAGTACATTGCTAGAAATTTAAACTCTAGGTAATTAATAGATTCTGTAGTGTTATCTTCATTCTGAAGGAGTTATTACATTATGAAAACATAAGAAAAATGCCTACATAAAGTATTATTCATTTCAACAATTCTTTTTTTCCAAGTGAATTAATAAGCCAATGTGTATATGGAATAAAAATGGGCAATTATATATGAACTTGCTATAAAGCAAAAGAAACAAGCAATGTAAAAGAAACCTAAAACCAGAAAACAGGTTTGGCATTCTAATAATTAGAAAATTTGAATGAAAATAATATCAACCTTTCACCTTTTATTTCTACTAAAAAATTATAGTAACATTTAAATAAGCTTAGGGATTTTTTAAAAAAATTATCAGGGACCACAGGTTTGTTGAGGGGTGAAAGGGAAAAATCATTGGAGAGCCACATAAATTTAATATCTTATTTTCAAGAGATAAAGATTATATATACACACACATATGCACATATACTATAGTGCTTAAAAATATTAATTCCAATATTAATTCAATGTATTAGAATTCTGTGATATAACTGCTACCCATATGTAACTATTTAAAATTAAGTGGATTAAAATTAAATAAATTAAAATTTTGCTTCCTCACTTGCATTAGCCAGATTTTTAAATGTTCAATAGCTACATGTCATTCATTAGTGGCTACGGTATTGGCAAGTACAGATATAAAACATTTTCATCATTATGGGAAGTTTTATTGTACAGCATTGGGACAGATAAAAAGAAAAACAGGTAATGAGAAGAAAAAGAGGAAAAATTGAATATGGAGGGGGGAAAGTCAGACAATGAGGTAGGTCATCTGAGAGAAAGAGAATGAGAGGGAATTAGAGTCAGATAGACTCACACAGAGAATGAAAACCACAGGTAGACCAGCACAGCTAGAAATTGTTGTATTTAGAGACAGAGTAAGAGAGAATTTCAGAAAGACATCCTAATTTTATAGAGGATCTGGAATTCTACAGATAAAGGTTTTTAAAACATGTTGCATTTTTGCAACTGTAAGCCAAGAGTGTTTCTGTGATATCACCTCTTGGTACTTTTCATGTTGTCCAGATGAAAATAAATGAAAGTTTCTCTTGGCTCATAGATCACAGATTATCTATACCCAATCTATGAAGTGCCAACCCAATTTGTTGGAAAGTTCAAAAAAAAAAATTCTTTCAGGTCGTTATTTTACATAAAATAAAATGATTAGCTTATTTGCATGGAATCAACAAGTTATTTTGGTGCCATTCAAAGACTCATGGGGCTAAAAAGGACAAAGACGATAGGTGTGAGTTTTAACTGTGTTCAGCCACTAATCATCTACCTTATATTGAAAAATCTTAGAAATTTGACTTTTAATAGTTTATACTTTATAATAATTCTAATATCAATCATTCTGTTAAAAGTTCTTCCATTTGGCTAACTGATAATTCTTTTGCTATAATATATATCTATCGCTTCTTGATCTTTTGCTTAGTGTCCATTGAGACAAAGCAATTGTTTTTGTTGTTGTAGTTGCTATAATGCTTGTTTGAACTCTGAAGGACCCAATGGGGAATAATAACACTGAAGGTTGGGCTCCCTTCTAGCCCTTAGCTTTTCTTGTAATCTTTTCTGTACTTGTTTAAGTAATTTGACAGGTAAGGCCGACACACGTGGACCTTCTAACTTTTATGTCCAGTCCGCAGGTTTATGGCCCTAGCAATTTTATCGTATTTATCTCTTTTTCCTGGCGTGGTTAGGCGCTGAATAATTGGTTCATGATAGCACTCCATCCCACTGCGATTCTGATATGTAAGTCAGAATGCAGGTTTCTTAACTTGCAGTTGGAGAAAAAACCTGGCCTGATTCTGTGAGTTCACTCAGAAAAACGCATGACAGTTCAGAAGGTTTCTGGGTGAATATAGAATCAGATCTGGATGTCCTCAAGGGACAGTCCTGTCAAGCCTTGGTAGCTTGATGAATTGTCTCTCTCGTCCCAAGAGATGTTTCTGTCTGAAGAGCCAGAACATTTCCAGCCTGAGCACCCTCATGCCCGAGTGGAGCTGGGGAGAGACAGATCCTGCTTCTCAGTTCTCCTCTCTGGTGACCACTGTCACTTGCCTTTCTTGTTGAATCGTCCTTCCCTTTCTCAGTAAGCATCCTTTTGTAACAGTTTACACTTGACAAGTGTACAGATCACTTCTAATTAATTACAGTTTAAGTTGGCTATCTCCTAGTGACATTTAGGGAAGCATTATCAACTAATTTGGTAGTACATCTCCAAATCAACTGGGGATCAATTTCTGCTGAGCAGTGGGTTTTTTTTTTTTGACAGCTTTTCATTCATTCAGAATTTATTAATTACTATTCTTGCAAGGCATCAAGAGAAGCTCGTAGATTCTAAAGATGAATAAAATTTTCCTAATTTTGCAGAGCTTGCATTCTAGTTTAGAGGCAGATTCATAACAATGATGATGATGATAGGGACATTTTACTATTATTTCTTGAGTCCCTATGGTGTGCTCGACACTATCTCTGGCACAAAATAAGCATTATCTCATTTAGTCTTCATAGCAACCACTGAAAGAAGATATTATTTCTGTTTTATGCAGGAGAAAACCAAGACTCAGAGCAGTTAGGTACTTGTCCAAGGTCACACAGCTAGAAAGGGATAGAGTGGTGCTTGGATCCCGGTGCTGGTGTCCACATTCATGTTCATTTCACCATATTGCATGGTACCCACCAGCCTTTGGTCCTCCAATTGTGAACTCTACCAGCTGGAATTATAGGATAAGGGGAATGTGGTTCTGCTTGAGGGTCCCCATTCATACTCACAGAATAAGTAGATCAGCTCCATGATCTACGAAGGCTGAAAACCGTTTCTCTCTACCTTCTCCATACGTGTGGAGGGAGGCAGAGACACTAGAATTGTGTTGTGAAATTCGGATGATGACAGCTAGAGTAAACACTTTGAAATTATGGGGAATGGCAGTTTTCATGGACATATTTTAAGGAGGGCACGTGTTGTGGTGAGCACTGGGTGGTATATGCAACTAATGAATCGTTGAACACTACATTAAAAACTAATGATGTACTATATGTTGGCTAATTGAACATAATAAAAATAAATAAAAAAAAGAAACATGCGATGCGTTAAATGAATTTAGAAAGCATTTGTGGGGTCTGCAGAGGGACTGTATATTTGTTGGGTGATAGAAACAGTACCAGAGACAAAGTTGCCTGCCACTGCTGTGTCTGTCCTGGCTGACACAATTATGGCCCCAGTTCTCTCATCTCATTTAGGATAACTCTGCTTTCTCCACTGTCTCATAACGTGCAGATTTGCTTCTATCTCTGAAGCGAAGACCGTGGGAGTGGGCTTCCTGTGAAGCAAAAGCTGCGTAATGAGAGGAGCTCTTACCTGACTATAAAGCACATATCTTGCCAGAGAAATCATTTATTTCCTCTGAGCCTCCATTTCCTCATCAGTAAACATTTGTTGCCTTAAAGAAGGCATGATAGTGATTGTTCGTGGCTCCTTCCAAATGATAACACTTCCTGCCCCTCCCTTGTTTTTTTTTTAAAGTGTCCTCAGCTATCCTCTGTAGTTGCTGGCTGCCTCTTGGCCATCTGCTGACATAGTTGGGAAGTGAAGCACATGGATAAGGGCTGCCCTGATGCTGCCTCCAGGGCAAGATGACACCATCTACAGGTAAGAAGGAACCCAGCCTTTACTTTTCTACCTTCTACTTCAGGTCTGGGGCCACAACGGAAGAGGGAAGGGATTCATCATCTGCAGACACACTTACCGGGCAGTGCAGAGTTGGTGGCCCTTTGTTCTTGATGAGCACATATATCCCCAACATACACACGTAGACACACATAGGGACGGGGAGCACTGTGCCTTTGTTTCAGCGCTTGCTGGCATGACCAGTACCCTGTACTCGACAGCATAACCCTGGTACTGTCTCACCATGCCCTCTGCTCTCTCACAAAAGAAAAACATAAACAGTAGGGACCCAAGGGTTCAACCGTATTACCCCTTACCATGCTGCATCTTAGTATAAGCTTGGTGAAAACCCAGATGGGTTTGTAGGTGGAGCCCAGGGTTGAGATTCAGGGAAACATGAGTTCTAGTCCTAACTGCCTTTTATTAGCTTCAAGACCTCTGCCATTTACATCCTTTCTTCCCCCTCTTAACTTCTCTGTCAAATGAAAATTGTAATAAATTTTTGTTTTGCCTCATCCTGGTGAAGCTAGAGGTAGATAGTAGGTGCAAAAGCACATTGCATATTCTAACACACTAAACACATGCAACATGGCAAATTAGAGAACTAATCCTCTTGTTTCTGCTGACTAGGAACCAGTCCTGTAAGAAGGACACAAAGGAAGATTGGCTTTTCTTTTCCTGGGCATGAAATAATTTCTGGACTGAAAATAGGATAGGTATATTTGAAATAAATTGGATTCTTTGGGAGCTTGCTAATTTTAAGAATCCCTTACGTTTAGGGGACAGCAAAGTGGCTAAGGGCATGGACCTCAGCACCAGACATCCTACGTTCAAATCTTGGCTCCTGTGTGGCATTTGGCAAGTCTTATGACTGTTCCAGGCCTCATTTTCTCTAGCTGTAAAATATGAGATGATAACAATAGCTCCTCATAGAGTTGTGGTAAGGATTAAGTGAGTTAATATGTGTAAATTACTTAGAAGGTGGCTTGGTACATAGTTTTTATTATTATAGCTATTATGTCCCTTGTACCTTTTCCAAGGATGTGTACATATTACATTTCACGTGGTTGTCATCACAGCAACCTTGAGCGGTAGCAGCCCCATTTTCTAGGTCAGGACACTGATTGCTACAGTCACTTCCTTGAGCTCACATAACTGGTGAACGACAGCACAGCAGCAAGCGTCCTGGGCTCCTTACAATATGCTTTGACAGTTGTTCCCTTAGATCCCGAAACTGAGGAAGGGGCTGAAGATTCAAATGACAGTCAACCTACTTAACAGGTCATCGTGTCAGACTCATTGCTTAGCAAAGAATTGAGATTTTGGATTTGTGATCCGAATTTTAAGCACACTTAGAGCTTTATTAAGTCATTAAATATAAGAAATTAACTTTTAAACCTGGTTTTATTTTTGGCATTTTTTTTTAAAGATTTTATTTATTTATTCGACAGAGATAGAAGCAGCCAGCGAGAGAGGGAACACAAGCAGGGGGAGTGGGAGAGGAAGAAGCAGGCTCATAGCAGAAGAGCCTCATGTGGGGCTCGATCCCATAACGCCGGGATCACGCCCTGAGCCGAAGGCAGACGCTTAACTGCTGTGCCACCCAGGTGCCCCTATTTTTAGCATTAACTGGTAATATTGTCAACTTTTAGAGTAAAAAACAGTATTGTTTTCACTATTTTAAGTTTATACCCTACCTACTTCCATAATGCATATTCCCATTGAAACATAGGACTCAGGAAGACATTTAAAGATTAAAAGAAGAGAAAAGCTCATCTCACTCTGGGTGGAGCAGCCTTCTTTTTTCTGTGGGAGCTAATCCAGGACAAATGTACATATTTATATGTAATTTTTATTTCATTCAAAATGAAAGTAAGTTTGTTAGGTCGCTCAGGGGAAATGTATATTTTTATGACTTAGGTTGCCTACATTATTGAATATGAGAATGTCAGTGACATAAATGGCACTGAATTTTAGCCATTAAAATGTTAATTTTCAGACATAGTGAAGTTCATCCTGAAATTGACTAAAAGGCGGGAATTTGAACCTAGAAGGACGGGCTACGTGTGACTGAGGGATGGGAGTCACTCACTTTTTATTTAGATAAGACTTGAGAAGTGTAATCTCCTGAGGCAGCAGGGCCCAGCTGGTAGCTCTCTGAGTCTGGCTAAAAGTTTCTTTTGTTTCCTAAAGCGAGAGTAAAAGTTTGTGCATTATTTCATTTTCATTTTCTGACAAGAGAAAGTACATGCGTTCAGCTGAAGAGACCTGGTTATTATTCTGGAATCAAACCTAAGCAGACATTTATGGAATGAGAATTTATTCAAAGAACTTTGAGCAACACAGTGGACAGTATCTTCAATGACAGCCCTGTAAAAGACACTAAAATCCTTCTTAAGCAGACAGTTCTTATTTCAGCTTTCTATAGAGACAGAAGGCATAATATTAAATCCTAACTTAGTAAAGTCTATTTTGTTTTCTTTTTCCGAGAAGGTGAGGAGAGTGAGCTAAGCTAGTACTAGTAACTTTGTTTGCTGACAACATACTTGAAGCTACACAGTGGAACTAGGGAATCTAGACGGCAGTATCTGGGGGCCTGCTGAGTAACATGGGTAAGTGAGCCAGGCTGGGTGGCGGCAGCGCCATGCAGGAGAGCACGTTGCCATCGGATAGGGCAGCCAGCTCCCTGCTCCAGCTGATGGATGATGCCATGAGAGAATGTGGGCATCATCAGATCTTCCGATCTTCGGGAAAAGTAACAGATCCAGATTATACGTGAAATCTTCCCATTTTCAAATATTGGCAGCTCCTTCACATTTTCTTAAAGCCTTGTGTGACATGTGCAAAATCACATATGTATGAGGGTTATTTATTTCAGCATTATCTGTGCTGGCAAGTTTGGAAACAGCTTAAACATTCATTAATAAGGGACCGGTGAAGTAGATTGTGACACATGTGCTCGATGGAATATTATGCTGGTGTTAGAGAGAGAGAGAGTGGGGGGTGGTCTTTACATCTCGATATAGCATTCTCAAAGACATTGCTGGAAAAATCTAGGTGCAGTGGTGTGCATAGTATGCTTCATTGTGCAGGAGAAAAAGGGAGAAGGGAAGATGTTTGTGTGTGTATGACCCTGCTAGGGTGCCATAACAGATTACCACAGTCAGGGCGGGTTAAATAAAACAGAAGTTTACTCCCTGAAAGTTATGGAGGCTAGAAGTTCATGATCAAGGTGCTGGCAAATTTGATTTCTGGTGAGTGCTCTTTTCCTGACTTGTAGACAGCAGCCTCTTACATGCCCTCACATAGCCTTTCCTGTGATGCTCATGCAGAGAGAATGAGGACATTGATCCTCTTGGATTAGGGCCCCACCCTTATGACCTCATTTAGCCTTAATTACTTTCCTAAATGCCCCATCTCCTAACGACATCACATTGGGGGTTAGGGCTTTAACGTATGAATTTAGGGAGATACAATTCAGTCAATTATTTTTACATGCATAAAATATATTTAGAAAGATAAGCAAATATTAATAACATTCACTGACTAGAGGTGAGGAACAGAAATACATTGGACAGGTGTATTCCTTCTCAGATACTCCACGGAGGAGCCACAGTCACTTCTACATTGTCCATGTTTAAGAGTTGGACTTGCCATCTCACCTAGAGAGAAGACCAGACCTCTCTTCCACATGCAGTTACTGCAGGGCTACTCACTTCTACAGGCAATATTATTTTTTAGAAAGGAGTTTTGGATCTTTAAGTGCTGTGTAACTGCTTGCTTGAGACCCCAAAGTTCTGCCCCATATAACACAGAACATAAAAGAATACCAAACACTAAAATCAAAGGAATTGTGACTCACTGAATTAATCATCTAGATTCCATTTCATTTATCAATGAAGAAACAGGAATATTTATGCAGCATATAAAATGTTCAGCTTGGGTCTTCCCCTCCATGTAGGCAGAAAATTCATTTCTTGAATATGGGGAATTCCATTTTCTCTTTTCCCCATCCCTCCAACCCCTTCTTCCTCGCATATTCGAGCAAACAGCAGGGATGTTTCCTACTAGTTTATGTGTATCCTTTCTCTGGTTCATAGAATGCAAAATCCAGCTGGGTAGGCAGCTTCTACTGCCCTGGGGGTGGAGTGGAGGTGGGGCTGAGGACAGCTACTATTAATGAACATGCAAAATATTCTGAAGTGCCTTCAGTTGCATTTCTCCAGATTTCATGGAAGCCTGGAAACTATTGATCTATTGATGGCAATTGCTTATCTATCCACAAACCTGGGTGCAGGTATGAAGAAGGACAGTCAACTCCCAAGGGCAATAAAAATGAATTTTTTTTTTGACAAGTCTCAGCCAGGATAACTAGTTACAATTTTAGCTGTTCTCTCTTTCTCTTCATCTTACTTATTTCTGCTTCCAAAGGTATCTTGTTGCTTCGCAAATGCTATTAAGCATGGCAGACACCACACTGGTCCTAGTTCTGGGTCTACCCCTTTTAACTGTTTAGTTTAGGCACTGGGAGGGTAGCCTAAGGGATGCCGTTTATGTAGACTCTGACACAGACTATACTGAACACCAGGTGAAACTCAGAGGGAGGTGCCCACTTTCTCTACAGCCAACAACACCACCATCTGAAGAAGCTGTTTCCTGATCCCCAGGGTCTAGACAGGCCCAGTGAAAGTGAATAAGGACCTCTGTTCTCAAATGCAGGTGGGCATTTGGGTGGTTTCCTCTATAGTCTTCACTCTCTAGAAGCTCATGACACATTGGCAGCTCCTTCACATTTTCTTAAACGTTCTCTTCCCCTTCAGGAAGATGACAGCTCCTCTCTCCCCCACCATATGCAATCACATTGAAGGTCTGCTTCCTCCCTCCTCCTCCTCCTCTACTCTCTATAGAAGTTTAGTTCCCTTGAGTGCTCCCTGTTCCTGGCCAGTTCCACCCTTGGTTCCCATTGGTTTTGGTGGGGAGTGAGGATTTCGTTTGAACCAGTTCCACCTTGGGAACTGGAGGAAAACTGGTGGTATCAGAACAATCCTTATAGTTTAGCTTATAGTGTGTTAATTTCCTAGTTTTCATCATTATACTGTGGTTACATAAAGTGCTAACATTAGGGAGGACAGGGTGTAGAACATATGAGAACTCTCTTTACTATCACTAGAACTCTTTTTCAGGTCAAAAGTTTTTTTTAAATAAAAGATTTTTTTTTTTAGAGATTTCATTTAGAGAGAGAGCACACACTTGCAAAGGAGTGGGGAGGGGGAAGAGGAAGAGGGAGAAAGAGCATCTGAAGCAGACTCCACACTGAGTGTGGAGCCCAATGCAGGGCTGATCTCACGACCTTGAGATCATGACCTGAGCCGAAACCAAGAGTCAGATGCTTAACCGACTGAGCCACCGAGGTGCCCCAAAATAGGATTTTTAAAAAAGGTGTCTGGGGAAATGAATCTACATGCATGTTCCAAAAAAATTTCTCACAACCCAGCCTCACCTTGCCAGCTGCTTCCACATTCAGGTGGTCCTTTGAGCCACACCCTGTGTGTGTTGGTAGGGGGCACACATTCCCTCCCCACCACCCATGTACAGATTGACTCTGTGTGTGCTGATCCATGTCAGCCTATACTGAGATAACCGGAGGAACAGCAGGAATGAATCAAGGTAAGATGGGTTGTGAAATCTCAAGTGGAATTGGTTGCAGGGCAGTAAGAACAATTATATATTGAGTTATAATTTTAGTACATTTGAATTGAGAATATGAATATGCATATAATCTAAAGAATCTGGTAATTTCAAGATACTTTTCCTATTGTTATATTAAAATAGGTTTTCATTTTAATAAGACCAGCTGTCTCTTGGGCGTCCTCGGGAGTACGTCCAATGACAGCAGAGGACAAAGGAGATTTTCTGTATTACTCTTCAAGGGTGTGGACCAAAGACATCTACAAGGGGGCAGTAGTTACTATATCTGGCTACCAGCTGTGCCATGTTCCTGGACCCCGCTCAGAAGTAGGTCCTGGGGGGTTGTTACTTAATTGCATTCTCTCCATGGCTTACAGAGCCCTGAGTGATCTGGCTCATGTCGACATTTTCAGCCTTCTGTCAAACTTCCACTTACTAAGCTCCAGTCCCACAGGATTTGTTCTCTTCCTAAAAGAGTAACCTTTACCTCCCTACAAGGCTTTTCTGCACTTGGTCTCCCTTTTTTGGGGGAACACTCTTCTCCTAGGTCTTCTCATGGTACCTTTCCATCCCTCAGGTTTCTTCTTAAATTTCACCTGCGTAGGAGATATTTTCTGATCAAGAGTCTAAAGTAGTTTCCCTATTATTCTGTCACATTATCTTTTTTCTTTCCTAATGCTTATCATAATGTATGCTTATTGTTGACCCATCTGTGTACTTATTTATCATCTGGCTAGAATATAAATTTCATGAGAACAAGAATTGCTTGTTCACCACTGTGCTTCCAACACCTAGGACAAAGTCTGGAAAAAGTAGTATTTGTTGCATTAAAGAATGGGGAAAAAGGTCTCTCTGCTGCCTTTGCAACTTGTACTGTATAGGAGTGGAACTCTGGCCATTTCTGGAGTTGGGGGTACTTCCCGTGGGGGTAAAGGAGTCTCAGTGCATCTTCAGACTATAGAAGAGACAGTATAGCCCTATTGCCAAGGTAGGAAGAAGGGTATCGTGTAGACCATGCTGAATTCCCAGGGGGCATTTTTCTTTCTATGAAATTTGAGGCTAGAGGACATAGATTCCCTCAGTGTGAAGGGCATGAGTTTTCCACTCTTCCCCTTTCTTTTCCTCTCCCACACATATTTATTGTGTGTTAGAACTGAGCAGAGTGCCTGGGCCATAGTTAACACACCTATGAACAAGGCAGATTCAGGCCCTGGCCCTTCTATTACTTACAGAGTGGTAGGGCTGACAAGACAAGAGGCAGTTACGATCCAGCATGAGAGGTGCACTGAGGGGAGGTGGACTTCGAAATGGATTTTACTTCTCATCTGGATTCATGCCAGGTCTAGAAGAGGATGAGGAGCATTGGGGGGGCTCATGGATACTCAAGAGCCTTTTTTAATCTGAGAATGTGTTATGTTTCACAAGGCAGCTATCAGGCTAGGTTCAGTTACAAATAATTGACTTAACACCTATTGACTTATATCCACCTTCTCCACATGTTTACCTGCCTGGCACCTGAAGGAGTTTTCAGGGTATCAGTAGAGCAACTGGGCCTAGAATCAAAGGACTAGTGTCCAGATCATTATTTTGATGAGTATCAGCCCTTGCAGTGTTTTTCTCTTCTGACTTCTGGTAATGGGGACTTAGCAATGCTACCTGAAAACCTGCAATCTCAGACAACTCTTATGTACACCAGAGTTTAAATTAAAAAATGGCATTGGGGGGGTGCCTGGCTGGCTCAGTCATTAAAGCATGTGACTCTTGATCTCGGGGTTATGAGTTTGAGCCCTATGTTGGATGTAGAGCCTACTTAAAAACAACAACAACAACAACAACATTGGCATTGGACTTTAAGGACCTGGAGTTAGGGATTAAGTCTTTCCTGTTCCCTGTTTATTTCCAGCAAACCTGGCACATGGTAGGTATTCAATAAATAACTGATGGATGTTAAATAAATTGTTGTGAGGCAATCAATGGGATTCAAAATCTTACTTAACTTCCCTTTCCTTATGTCTAGAATGAGGACAATAATAGGTACCTTGAAAGGTTGTTAAGAATATGAATAAAATAACACAAGAGGTGTCTTACAGTGTCTGGCCCATAAAAGGATTTCAGTAAAGGTTGGATCTTTGAGGAATTAGGAGTAAACACTTCGGTGTCTAGTGTGGTTCATGTGATTCTAACCTTTCTAATTGTGCCTTCCTTGCTGCAGAGGCTAGAGAGCTGAAACCTACATTTCTAGACTCCCTTGCAGCTAGATTTTGTGATTCAGTTCCATCGATCTGATACCCTTGGTAGAGACTTAAATTGAGAACTAAATTTAGAAAGGAGAGAGGGAGAGCATTAGGTATCCCTTTTTTACTAATGTTCCATAGTGTGGTTATAGAGCTTCCTGTGTGAGCAGGAGCAGTGGCTGCTTTGGCTAGCTGCTTCCACGTTATGGTTTTGGGATTATTCCCAGAAACAAAGCCAATCATTTATCTTCTTCAGCACTCTTCCCCACAACAATTTTCTGAGCCATTTGATACAGTGTGTATTTATTTTCTAGGGATGCCATAACAAATCAGCACAGACTGGATAGCTTAAAACAGCAGAAAAACTATTCTCATGGTTCTGGAGGCCAGAAGTTAAAAATCAAGGTGTCATCAGGGCCATGCTCCCTCTGAAGGCTCTACCAAGAATCCTTTCTTGCCTCTCCCTGGCTTTTGGTGGTTGCCAGAAATCTTTGCTGTTTCCTGGCTTGTAGCTGCACTGTTCCAGTGTTTGAACACAGCCTTCTTATGTGTGTCTATTTTCATGGGCCTTGTTCCTTATGTGTGTCTCTTTGTCCTCACATGGTCTTCATATTACAGATACTAGTCACTAATCTCTAGATTTAGGCACACTCTAATCCAGTATGACCTCTTTTTAACTAAAGTAATCACCGGGTGCCTGGGTGGCTCAGTCAGTTAAGCCTCTGACTCTTGATTTCGGCTCAGGTCATGGTCTCAGGCTTGTGAGGTTGAGTTCCACATTGGGGTCTATGCTGTGGAGACTGTTTAGGATTCTCTCACTCCCTCTCCCTTTCCTCCTTTACTGCCTCTAAAAAAGAAAAGTAATCACATCTGCAAAGATCCTCTTTCCAAATAAAATCACATTCTGAGGTTTCAGGTATACATGAATTTTAGAGGGACACTGTTCAACTCAGTATACAGTATGATAATCTCATGTTGCTCGAACTATCTTGAGTGAATTCTATTCTCTGAAGCTGGACAACCTGACTGATTTAGATGACCTCTGAGGCTCCCAGCCATCTCTGACATTGTAGGATTGTACTAAGGTGTTTGACCTGTGTCGTGATTGACAACAGTCAGGCTCAGGTACTAGCAACCATGCAGAAAACTTCCTTGAAGGGGGGATTCACTTTGTTAAAGTCATTTATGGTGATTCACTTGCACATGGGGAAAGCAGCAGCCCCCTTCTCTTTTACAGAAGCCTACGGAACAATTTATTTGGACTTACTTGTCATTATCCTTTGCCCTTCTCAACCCTCCTCATGCACAATGGAGACAGTATGTTTTGGTAGACTGAGATGTCATGCACAAATGGTCCTTCAGTGTTGATTCTATTCTTGGCAAGAGAAACTTGCCTAAAAAAATTAATCCAAAATTAGGTCCATAGGGAGCATTTCATTACAAAATCAGTGAAGTGATTAGGACTAGGCGGTTGAGGAGGAACCTGGAAATTCAGATGTAAGCCATGAAGATTGCCTGGTCTCATTACTGCTATTAGTACTTAGAATGTGTTAGACAATATATGTACATCTATCTATCTATATATATATATATATGTAGCTTTCTATTGCTGTTATTATTCATTGTTATTCTATTTCTATTAGTTTTCTATTGCTGCCCTAGTAAATTACCACACTTGGTGACTTAAAACATAGCCATTAATTATCCTACAGTTCTGTTGGTCAGAAGTCTGGGCACAGTGTGGCTCAGCTCACAAGGCAGAAGTCATGGGGTTGGCAGAGCTCTGGGGAAGATTACTCATTCAAGCTGCTGACAGAATTCTGTTCTTTGTGATCATAGGACTGGAGTTTCTGTTTCCTTGACACACGGCCCCCTTAATCTTCAACCCCAAAATGGCACATCAGATCTTTCCTCTGCCTTGAACCTTTAACTTTCCTTTCTCTACCAGTGGGAGAAAGATCTCTGCTTTTAAGGGTTTGTGTGACTAGATTAACCAGGATAATCTAACTATCTTAACTATCTTAAGATCAACTAATTAGTAATCTTAACTACACCTGCAAAGTCGCTTTTTGCCATGTCATGTATTGTACTCAGGGGAAGAACGCCTAGGGGTGAAGGTCATGGGGACAAAATTCGTCCCATAACAACACATATTGTCTGAACAAAACTGAATTTAGAAATAAACCGAGGCTAAGTCTCTTACACAGCTGGCATAAGACAGAACTATGATTTCATACATTCTTTTCATAAATGCATATTGAGAGCGCAAAATGTGCCAGGAACTTTTTTAAATGCAGAAGATATAGCAGTGAACTAAATAGACAAAAATTCCTGTCTTCATACAGTTTATAGTCTTGTGGAATTTATCTGACTCTTGCCTATTATGCTCCCTTCCATGCTTTGTAGCTCTTGCATGGAGTTTTCCAGCTCAGGACTACCTCTCTTCCTGAACCAGTGGTGCCTGGGATTTAGAAAGAATATTAATCAGACCTACTTTCTGTTTGACGAGCCAACCCTGGGCACTCTTGTGGGCTGCCATTTATAGCTCTACCCTATGCCAGGATGGATCTAATCTAAAGTACTGGATCCCACACATTCCATCCTGCCTGGTATCCAAGACTTCCATTAGGAGGTGCTCTGTGCTTCCTGGTCCTGTTGGCCCTTCTACAGGAGACTGGATCCTTCTCTCTGATCCTGCCCTCCCTCTCCCATGTATCATCTAGGGAATGCTGTTCGGCCTGCTCTGCTGTCTTAACCCCAGTAGGGATGTCCCTGACCCTGCTCTGCCAGATGAACCAGACCAGCCTTATCTCTGCTTTTCACCTGACTCATGCCAGCCACCAGCTTCTCATCTGAGCACTGATGCTGGCAAGGTAGTATTAAAAAAAATGATTAAATAAAACATGTTAGGTGATACAAATAAAATTTATTTAACATTTCATAAAGCAGACAGTTTCCTTCCAGAACACTGCAAAATGGGGTGGAAGACAAGAAGCTTTTACAGGATAAAGAATAAAGAACAAGGAAGAGACAAATAGAATATATCTGGTTGCTGGGGACACATTGTTAGCCTAGACTTGGCTTGGTGTTTGGGGATTGGCTGACTGGAAATACTGCATTTCTGGTCAAGCAGAGCATTTACAGGAACACAAACATTACCTAAATTTTGGTTTGCTGACCTGGCATGCTGGGCAGGGGCAGCTCCATCGTGAGCCTAGAAATTTATTTCACCATTCAGTTCTATTTTTCCATTATTTAGAAATGGTCAGTTTTGATAAGTTGCTTAATGATTCATTTAGTTTTCATAAATAAAAGCTCAGGAGCAGAAATGAATGAAAATAAAATAAAATGAAAATGAAAATAACGAATCCTGTCAATTTTACCTTTATGATATCATTCATATTGCCTCCTTCAGGTCCTTCTCCACCGCTGTATCAGCATACTCAAAGTCTGTGGTGCAGGGGAAGAGTGTCAAATATTACCCAAATTGTTTCTTGATCTGATTTCATTTTTTCTTCCCCGAAATTTTGCCTCATTTAGTCAGCAGCATTTAATATCTGAGAAGATGGTATCACAGAAAACAAACAGGAGTCAAATCACCAAATCTGCAGAGGACATGAGTCAAATTATTGACTTGAGGGGCTTCACTTTGTTAAAGTCATCTATGGTGATTCACTTGCTCACGGGCAAAGCAGCAACCCCCTTCTCTTTTACAGAAGCCAATGGAACCATTTATTTGGTTCATGCATAAAGCTGAGCTTAATGTACAAATAAGACTATGTGGTCACTCCATTTTTTCCTGCTTCCCCAGTCCCACCCTTGCATGTCTAGATAAAGCTTCCACAGACTGAGGGAGGCAGAATGTTTACTGGAAGTAGACATTGTGAGAGGCTGAGAGTAAACCATAGAAATGCTACACTGCTTGTAGGGGACCTGAGGTGGACATGACCTGTGTCTCGTGTCATAGGCAGATCCTGAGAAGATGAAAGTCACGCAGAGCTCCCCAGTCATGGGCATTATGGCTTTGGGGCCGTGTGGGATGCGTAGGCTAAGAGTTTGAGGCAGCCTTGCCAAACTTCTTGGCATGGACAGGAGAACAATCAGTTGCTTCCCAAATACCTTGGAAGGTTGTGGGGAAGGCTGTGAGAGCTGGATCTGGGACCCGTAGTGATTGGAAACATTAGAGGGCAGCAGTCATCTGCAAGGACACCTGCCAGGATTGTGGGCAGCTGGTTGTGCTTGTGGCAATACAGGCCACGAACAATGAATACCAGTTATCTCCTCCTCCTTGTCTCTTGGCCCTAAGTAAGTCTCTCTGCTGCTACTCCAAGGGTCACACACACTCCATCAGCAAGGGGTGAGAGAAGCCCCTGTGTATTCTGGGTTCTCCAGAGAAACTGAACCAATAGGATATTTATGTATTTCGAGAAATAGACTTACTATAAGTATTTGACTCACACTGTTACAGAGGCTGAGAGGTCCAGGACCTGCAGCAGTCAAGCTAGAAACCCAGGAGAGCCAGTGGTATAGTTCTAGTCTGGTCCAGAGGTCTGAAAACCAGGAGAGCTGATGGTGTAATTTCAAGTCCAAGTCTGAGTCTGAAGGCAGTGGAAGACTGCTGACCTAGCTCAGACAGGCAGAGAGAAAGAATCCTTTCCTGTTCAGCCTTTTATTCTACTCTGGCCTCAAACAGAATGCATGAGGCCCACCCCCACAGGAGAAGGTGGTTTGCTTTGTTCAGTCTGCCCATTCAAATGTTAATTTCATCCAGAAGCACCCTCCCAGACACACAAAGAATATTGTTTAACCAAATACCTCGGCACCCTGTGGTCCAGTCAAGTTGATACAGAAAATTAACCATCATATGCTGAATGGACTGAGATGACACAAACTGACAGCAAACAGGCTACTGCCTCTCTGTGAAGAGGGGGCTCACAAGAGAAATGGAGTCGAAGTATAAAAAAAACGAAGCTGCATTTCTTACAGATCTGAGTCTATGGCCCGAGTTGACTTACCTGCTCTTACACTCAATCCTCATGGGTGTGACTGAGAGCCAGCTTCCAGAAGCCTTTCCGGAATCCCCCTAATGGAAGCACTCTCACTTCCTCTCCCAGGTGTATGGTGGCTCCTGCAGCCATCTCTAGGCTCCATAGAACACTCAGCACAGAGTCCTACACAAAGTCAGAGTTGCCTTTGAATGAATGGATGATGTGAAAAATCTTTCTTTCAGGTATATTCAAGTAACAAAGAAAAAAGCTAGGGGATAGGGGAGGGAAGCACAGGAAGATGAGTATCTACAGGGAAGAGCACTGGGCAGAGTATCTGGGGAGCCAGGACTTAATCTGGGTCCTGGCTCTGTGGCCCTGACACATGGCTCAGACTTTCTGTTTCCTCAGCTTTATGACTGGCATGCTAATACCTGTCCCGCCTACCTCTGAAGCCCTGGGAGCTTTGAAGGAGATTTGAATGGAGTATTTCATATGAAAGAACACAAAATATTATGAAAATGCTATAAAATGTGTGGTGGGTTTTTTGTTGTTGTATGTGCTGTGTCCACAAAGTCTAAGTTTCTAGGGATCAGGAACCCTGGACCTTGCATATTCCTCAGAGTTCCAGGAACAGAGAAGAACTTGGCAGGGGGCTCAGCACTTACCTGCCAACCTGAACTGCATTGCTGCCTGGGCTCGCTGAGTCTGAAAGGGACTAATGATCCCCAAACTCTCGACTGGGTCTTGTCATTATGGAAGTAAGAAAACTGCCAAACTTGTTCAGGGAAAGGAAGTAAACATGGAAAGGACTCCCTGGCTCCTCTGCGGAAGGGGTCAGGTGCAGGTGCATACTACGTATAAAGGTCCTGCTCTGCGTGCTGGTGAGAGGAAAAGATTCATTAAGGATCCCAACCCTGCCATTTCTTGGGCAGTGGAGCACCTGCAGTGTGTGAGATAGTGTGCTTTTCTTGTGTTCCTACAAGTTGTTCTTGTGACAACCCTGCGTGGTAAGGGTTGTTATCCCCATTTTGCAGTTGAGGAAACATGGATGGTGATAGAACTAAGGTCATGTACCCAGCCAATGCCTGCTAGAACTGGGGTTCAGACTGGTGTCTTGGTACAAAGCCCTTGCTTTTTCTGTTGTGTTACATGGAGCATGAATCTGATTTATAATCTAGGATTTTAGACACCCCCCCTTTTTTCTTAAAAAGAAAAAAGAAAAGCAGACTGATAGGTAGATTTTTTAAAATGGCACTCTTAGAAATTACCATGTTATAGGATACTTGTACATTGTCAGGCTCTAGTTTTTAATTTTCCATGAAAATTGCTTTGCATTTATAACCAATTTGGCCTAATGTGCTTTCCTGCCTCTTTCGTGAATATTGCCAAATATTTGCAACAATCCCCTAGATGTTTTGTGCTAACCAAGAACTTGGTTGTTCTTATCGTTTTTTAAATGATTAAATTAAAATTTACCCTCGAAGGGTTAGGACTCTGAAAACATACCATTTTGTTGGTTTCAGGCCCAGGAAATGAATCCACATGGGAAAAAAAAAGGGTCAGATTAATATAATTGTAGGGACCCCCTACATCTCTGTGGACCTGGACTGGGGGTTTGGGCAGCATACAGCCTGCTTAAAAAAGGCATTCTGACCTTGGGCAAGAGAAAAGAGGGAGAGCCTGGGGAGAGAAAGTAATACAAAAAGAAGAAGGAGAAAATGAGTTGTAGGAAAAGAAGAGATGATTGTAATTATAATTCTAAATGTTTTAAACATTTTGGAAACTACACAGGAAGATGTCCCTGAAATATAAGGTTCGTATATCACATGAATGTGTCATTTAATTTACAAGTACTTTCTGAGCCTCTTGTCAATGCCCAGCCAAGTTTTCATTCTAGTGGTAGACATGCATCACTTACTTTCTTTTTCTTCCTGGTCACCCAAGATCAACTGCTATTTATTGAGCCAGTCAGTCCACAGACATGTAAAGAGCACACACTGTGTTGTGTTGTACTGCCCTGGGTGCCAATGGAAAGATGCATTAAGAATCCCAACTTGTCCTCTTCAAGCTACTAGTTCTGCAATGGAACTAATTAACAAAATGTAAGGTTGGTACTATACAAACATAAAATAGGAGAGTGTTATAGCAGAAAGAGATTATAATTTGTGGATTATAATTTCCTGCAGAGGTGATATTAAGCCAGTGTTTATTTATGTGAATTCCAGCAGGGGGCTATATTCTGGGTAAGGAGAAAGTGGATCTAGAAAGTGAAGGAAATATGTGAGAACCTGTGATTTGACTGGCTGGAGTAGAAGGTGATTGAAGACAGTAGACAGAGATGAGCAGATTAGAAGTCAGGGTTTGGTCAGAGAAGCAAAATCATTACAAATATTGTGGAATAATGATTTCTTACTGGAATTCACCCTCACATAACTGTGAGAGAAGCTGAAGTATTTTGGCTTTCCGTTGTTGTATAATGGACCACCCCAACACTTAGTGGCTTAAAAAGACTACCGTTCTACCTATTCATGATTTCACGGATTGTCCATCTGGGGCGCTTCCGGGTGGCTCTTCTGTTGGTCTCACTTAGGATCTCATGTGGCTAGGTGGGAATGTCCAAGATGGCCTTCATCACTTGTCTGGTACTTAGCAAGGATATCTGGGAGGCTGTAACCTCTTAGTATACATAGCCCTTTCCTTGGCTAGTTCGGATGCTTTACATAATGGCTGGGTCCCAAGAACAAGCATTCTGATAGGATAAGCCTCAGTGTTCAAATGCATATGGAACCTCTGCTGGCATCATTCTTGCTTGCTAATGTCCCATTGGTCAAACCTAGAGTCCGTGTAGGAGGGGAATGTACAAGGGCATGAATGAGAGATGTGCTTTGTTAGGGGCCATCAGAGTAACCATCTACCACATCAGGCAAAGGGATTAGGAATGTTGGGGGTGGCACCTGAGGGCCCTTCCCAGATTTTAGAGGCTACCTGCATCCCTTGGTTCCTGTCTTACTCCACCTTTAGCAGTGGTGGATTGAGGCTGTCTCATGCTTCATATCTCTCCTATTTTTTCTTCCATCACATTTCTCTGAGTCTTGGTTTTAAAGGGCCCATGTGATTAGATTGTACCCACTTGGATAAACCATGAAAGGCTCCATGTCTCAAGGTCTTTAACCTTAATCACATCTGCCAAGTCCCTTTGCCATATGGTGTAATATACATACAGGATCCAGGGGTTAGGAGTCGGGCATTTTGAGGGAATCATTATTTTGCCTACCATAGAGTAAGCCATATTGTTAAATGATGCAAAGGCCAAGTCTAAGAACTTGGGATTTGGTGGTTGGGAGTCCACAGGTGCCCTTTGGCATAAATGCTTCCATGGAGTGATAAGGGTAGCGGACAGTTTGCTGGACTTGATGGAGTTTGAGGGTGGACAGGAAGCAGAAGCAGAGTTATGCGGTAGGCAGAGCTGTGAGGTTCTTGTTAATAAATGTAAAATCTCTGCACAATGACTTGGAAATATCCAGAGCTCAGTACTTGTTTACAAAGTGCAGACGCCTTTCTCTAGTACTCTGATGAAAAGTGAAGGAAGACAGAAGCACACTTGAAGTCTAAGAGGAATCCTTGGAGAAATGGACAGAAATGGAAGATGAAAACGTGGGTAGAGGAATGGTAATTGAATAGCTAGTGAGTGTTATTCATGAGATGCAAGGAATGGACCCAAGGACAACTGAAGGATTAGCCTTAAAAAGGAGGTGGGAATCTTCGTATTTAACATAAGAAGGAAGAAAAAGATATACAAAAACAGTTATTAAAAAGTAGAAAGGAGAGGAGATGGAGATGATTATGTCAGAAATGAAACAGTCTTCTTCAAAGGATGGCTGTGGTTATTTGCATATATCCCTGAGAGGTGTGATGGGGTGGGTTGGAGGGATAGGAGCTTGAATTGAGATACTGCCAGGTGTTTATTTTTTTTTTCCTGCAGTCATCTTTATTATTTTTCTGTTCCTCCATCACATGCCAGGCAGAAGGTAGCTAACTAAGATCTCCCGAGCTTGCAACTGCTTTTTAAAAAAAACAGGCCAGACTAACCAACTCCTAATTCTTAATTGTAGATTTTAGGAAGAAATAATTTGACTAGTTCACCTTGGTTCAGATGTCTCCTCTTAATCTAATCAACCATGACTAGAAGGAACCCAGCAGTCGTTTCCCAAAGGAGGTGGTAAGTGCCCCCACGAGCAGCAGTACTGCTGGGGTCATTTTAACAGCATAATAAAATCAGCAAGCATGGAAACAGGAGCAGATGAGTGGCTGATTGTTGTAATAACAACACTGATCATGGTTAGACTACTATTGGAGCTGGGATTTGGGAGTTTATACGGAGGGTTTCTGTGGATCAGCAAATGGAAGAAAGCTGTTTTTAAAAGGACTGTTTTAGATTATATCAAAACTTAAAAATGAGCACCAGTTTACAATGAGGAAAATGGAAAAGGGAAGGCAGCCCATTTGATTGTGCAAGCCTGTTGGCTAACCTCCATGACCAGGGCAGAGATCTTTTCCCTGGAGATGGGCATTGCTCACCCATGATGCTCCAAACAAATCCAGGGTGGAACATTCCAGAAACCAGGAGGTAGCCTGTTAAATTCACAAATTTAGAGCACATTAAAATAATGCCAAGCTTTAATGTGGCTTTGCTCAGTGAATTTCCTTCCTTCAATTAACCTGATTACTATCATTGTTATTAAATTAAGTTATTTCATGTGTGAAGAAGTCAATTTTCAGAAATTAAATTGCCTTGTTGAGTGTTTTCTAGGCCAAAGACATTGAAGATCAGAGTTCTGAAGATAGTACCAAAAAAGCAATTCCAACTGCATAAATCTTTCATCCAGGTATATAAACAAGGTAATGGAAGGCACATGTACTCCACTCTGCAGAATGATTGTGTTCCACTTTCATGGCATGTATATCAGAGTCTCCATGAATATTGAGGACCTATCACTCTGGGTCCACTTGTTATACTCCTCTTTGGAAACATAGTCACAAATGGGTGAGGCCCTTTCATGAATGAAGGGCAAGGAAGAAGCTCTCATTTTAGAAGTAATACCACTTAAATATTTATGATGAGTTTCAAATCACCATCAATAGGCCCATATCTAGAATGAGGTAAAAGCCACTACTAGTCTACTAATGCGTCAGCTTACATGGTAAGCCCACACTCAAATTTGTTATACATTACCAAAAAGAAGAGATAAATCACAGCAAGAGGTTTGTTGAAGCAAAATATTTTACCTCAGTAGTATCTCTGTTATCCTAAATTTCATTCTTTCCCTGGTAGTCTGCTACACCAAGACGCACTGATCATCTTTGACTACAAAGCCAAGAATTTAATGGATTTAACTTCTTTTCATAGAAAATTTCTCAAGTGGAAAATTTTTTGCCCAATACTTTCCCCTCCATTGTTAAAGACATTGCTTAACAGTATACCCATCATGTATTAATTCAAAGCCAGTTTAAGATTAAGTATCCTGCTGGTTATAGGTATGTTGTTAGGTATACATAGTTTACCTTTAGATGATAAGATTTCTCCTTAGAGTCTTATCCATGATTTCTTCTTTGCATAATGATTTCAACTTTCATTTAAAGAAGGTCATACAGTTAGTGCTTCTTAAAAATATGGACATTGTGCTTTTTTCCTCTTCTGACATTTTCTAGAGCAGCTCTAACCAATAGACCTTCCTGTGATGAGGGAAATGTTCTGTTTGTGCTCTCCAACACAGTAGCCACGAACCAGGTATGGTAACTAAGCACTTGAAATGGGACTAGTATGTCTGATGAACAAGGTGTTTAATTTTATTTAAATTTGATTAATATAAACTTAAATTTAAAAAGCCAAATTTTGGCTATTTAGCACTTGAGATGTGCCTAGTGTGACTGAAGAACTGAATTTTTGAACTTAACTAAATTTAAGCTTAAAATTAAAAGGCCATGTGTGGCTCTTGTCTTCCTTATTGGACAGAGCAATATTTTTTAGAATATTTTTTATCACTGCAAGAAGTTGTATTGGACATTTCAGTTCCAGAGATAAAATTCTTCAAGACCAGGGAGCATGGGGCGCCTGGGTGGCACAGCGGTTAAGCGTCTGCCTTTGGCTCAGGGTGTGATCCCGGCGTTATGGGATCGAGCCCCATGTCAGGCTCCTCCGCTATGAGCCTGCTTCTTCCTCTCCCACTCCCTCTGCTTGTGTTCCCTCTCTCACTGGCTGTCTCTATCTCTGTCGAATAAATAAAAAATAAAATTAAAAAAAAAAAAAGACCAGGGAGCAAGGATTCATCGCTATAACCTTAGCTCCTAATGTGGTATGGAGAATGCAGTTGCTCATGTACTTATTGCTTGATGAACTTTTTAATAGGAAAGCCTACTTTTTGAAGGGCCCATTTTTCATTTTGGCCTCTGATTCATTATGAAGTGTACTTGTAGCTCTAGCAGTTCCTTGTTGCTTTAGGATTGCTGTATTTATCTTTCTTATTTTTTTTTAAAGATTTTATTTATTTATTTGACAGAGAGAGAGACAGCCAGTGAGAGAGGGAACATAAGCAGGGGGAGTGGGAGAGGAAGAAGCAGTCTCCCAACAGAGGAGCCTGATGTGGGGCTCAATCCCAGGACTCCAGGATCACGCCCTGAGCCGAAGGCAGACGCTTAATGACTGCACCACCCAGGCGTCCCTATCTTTCCTAATTTTTAGCCAGCTCTTAGATCTAGTTACCACCCAGTAGGATGCCTTTGCCGATTGCTCTGTCACATTCCTGATAGACATAGGTAACAAATGAACAAACAAAATATTGATCAAAGCAGGTAGAATATTTTAATCAGAGTACATAATTCAGGGTATGATTCAAAGAAAATCTAATATTTAGGTACAATGGAGTACCTCTCAGTACATCTTCTATGTAATGGATCACTGCATAATCTAATTCTACTCTTTTCCAGGGCATGATAATTACAATGAAATCTCCCTGACTTGCAATGGGTTTTACAATGTCTGTGTGTTTTATGTCTTCAAAAGAGTTTGGTATTCAAAACTCCTGCAGGTAGTCTGACTAGCCTGTTGTTTGTCCAGCACATATGGTTTTCTCTCTGAAGATGGTGGAAATATGCTTTTCTCCACATGGATAGAGGAGGTTGAATGAAATAAGAAGAAATCAGTGCCCTCTGTTATGGCTATTGGGACCTAAAAATCAGATTCAGTGATTGCTGAACTTTATAACTGTGCTATGTACTTTAAAGCTATATTGAAAAATTAACTTCTGTGAGAAAGGATATGGTCTTTAAAAAGAGGTCATATTGGATCAGAGATCATGCTCAGAAACTACAAGTTTATCAAAGGTGGTCAGTGAGAGAGTTGTTCAGTATATCTAGTGGTTTAGAGGAAGGGCTTTATTTTTTTTTTTAAGATTTTATTTATTTATTTGACGGAGAGAGACAGCCAGTGAGAGAGGGAATATAAGCAGGGGGAGTGGGAGAGGAAGAAGCAGGCTCCTAGCGGAGAAGCCTGATGTGGGGCTTGATCCCAGAATGCCGGGATCACGCCCTGAGCCAAAGGCAGACGCTTGACGACTGCACCACCCAGACGCCCCGAGGAAGGGCTTTAGAGTCAGAAAGTCTGTCTGACTTTGAATCCCAGATTAGTAGGGATGTGACTTTGGACAAGTTACTTATTATCTCCATACCTCAGTTTGGTCATCAACAAAATGAAGATATTAGGAATATCTACATGATATGGCCATAGGACAATTAGAAGGCTTACAGTAAGTTCTTAAAAAACCACACTTATTGATTATTACTACTATCTATTATTATAATTACCTTCCAGCTATACTTGACAAGGAGTGGAGAATCTTAGAACACATTAATTAGATTGAGTCAGAGAAACCATCCACTAAGAATGAACAGGCTGTTTAACACAGACTAGAGAAATGTTACTGCAATAAACAAGGAAAAAGAATCTGTAGAATTCTTTTCTTGAAGGGAATATTTCTATACATTCATGTTGTCTAAGTGTCTTATCGGCATAATTCTCCTTCTAGAGGATAACCTTCCCATTGTGTCTTCTGTCTGTGAATACTCAGTTTCCTCTGTTCTGCCTTTCTTCCCAGCTTTATTTTCTTGATCAGGAATTGAGCTGAGGACCTACACTGTAAAATTTCAGGTGGAAACACACAGACAACCTGTGGTATTGAGGGAGAACAAAGGTCAAGACAAAGATACAGATAATTGCAAATCTGATCCTCTGGTTTCTGAATCCCTTTCTTCTTCATAACTGGGTTACATGAACACACCAGGCATCTAGGCTTATCCCCAGTTCAGGCATAGGAGATGCAGAAATCTCCCCAAATCCGCACTGTGGGACTTGGTACAAGGTGCTGCCATCTTGCTAATCTAACCCTCATGGTATGCCTCCATTTTGGAAATGTAAATTTCTGGTTTGTCCATTTAAACCTAGCTCTTCTTCCCAGCTTCCTTGATTGGAGCTTCGGCCTTGATTTCTGAAATGACTTCCTGGCATGAGGCTCTCTTCCAGGAATTTAGTCACTGGGGTTCTTCTACTTTTAGTGGCCATTTTCCTTTCTGGACTTCTGAATATAGTCCATCCTAAATTCTTTATTATTTCTTTCCTACTTCACATTGTAACCTCCTGTTGGCTTCAAGTTGGGACCCATTATTTGTTGCTTCAGCTCTGATAGGAAATTGCTATAGTCCCCCCCAAAATTATGCTTTATGGGAGGTATTTTTCTCTGGTCTCTTTCACCTGGTAAGGAGGAAAGTGTTGGGTCTGATTCCTTTCCATTGGCTCATCTGAACCATTGGCTGTGCCCCATCCATGCCCTGCTCAGAACATCTGGCCAGAAACCTTCAGTGAAAATTATACACATTTTTTTTTCATTCAACTAATATGCATTGTGCTAATATATTTTGTGCTATTCTGAATATAGGAGATACTATAGAGAGCAAAACAAAGTTCCTACCCTCATAAAGCTCAGATGAAACCTAATGCCAACATTTTGTGCGCATGTACTTGTGTGTGTGTGTGTGTGTGTGTGTGTGTGAGTGTGATTTGATTTGGAATTTCTGCCATTGTTGCATGCTTGCCAACTTGTAGAGATTTCTTTCAATGGATAAAATCTACTTAAAAATGTAAGATTTAATAATTATAGGAATTCACTTTTACAACTCTCTTATGTTGTTTATACCGCACACTTCATTACTGTTGTTATCAGGTTCAGCTAGCTAGTAGTGTATATGGCAACAGTGAGTTTTGGCTGATTATATTCATTTAGAGTGTGATTGGTCTAAATGTCATTTTACTGTGGACATTCAAAAGACAGGAATTTGCTCTCTTGTGGTGAAGTAATAGTCTTGTTTTTAATGAAAAAATATATAGTATTCGTTTTAGGTTAATATCCAATATTATCAGTTTAGCAGATTCTGTATATCAAGTGCAGCATAATAATTCTTCACCTCACCCACGAAAGGGTGAACATGCATGCATATTTATATTGTATATTATATGCAAACCACTTGTGCATTAGCATCTTCACATTAGATCATAGAGTATTCTGCAAGACACCTTTCTTGTATTCAAACGGAACTGGCAGACAGAGATCTCAGCTAATGCTTGTATCTCAATGATACCTAAAATAATTGGTTTGAAATTCAACAAGTTAACTTTTGTCTTCCCTAACATCAATTATCTATATAATCTTCATTTGCTGATTCATAATCATCAGGATGGAGGTGGTTGTGTTCAAGCAACTGGCACATAGTAGTTACTCCTGTGTTCACCAAATATTGAATAAGTGACCCAATTTGAATAGAATCTGTGCATACCATTTTTTTTTAGTTGTGGTAAAACAGACATGACATAAAATTTACCATCGTAATCATTCTTTAAAAAAAAAGGTTTTATTTATTTGAGAGAGAGAGAGAGCATGAGTTGGAGGTAGAGGCAGACGAAGAGGGAGAAGCAGACTTCCGCTGAGCAAGGCGCCTGACATGGGGCTCAACATGGGGCTGGATGTGGGGCTCGATCCTAGAACCCTTAGATCACGAGCTGAGCCGATGGCAGACGCTTAACATTACTACTGAGCCACCCAGGTGGCCCATTTTAAGATCATCCTTAAAGGTATAGTTTAGCAGCATTTAAATGCACTCACATTTTTATACTGCCATCCCCACATTCATCTACAGAGCTCTTTTTGTCTTGTAGAATTGAAATTCTGTATCCTTTAAGCAATAACACACCCATTTCCTCCTACCCTCATTTTCTGGCAACTACCATTCTATTTTCTATCTCTTTGACTTTGACTACTCTAGGTAACTTACATAAGTGGAATCATACCGTATTTTTCCTTTCATGACTGGCTTATTTCACTAGGCATAAGTTCATCTATGATATAGCATGTGTCAGAATTTTCTTCTTTTTTAAGGCTGAATAATATTTTATTGTATGTATATAACCACATTTTGTTTATCCATATCTCAATGGACATGTGTTGGTTTCCCCTTTTGGCTATTGGCAATAATATTGCTATGAACATGAATGAAATCTCTCTTTGAGTTATGACTTTCACTTGTTTTGGATATGAAGAAGTGAAATTGCTGGATCATATGGTAATTCTATGTTCAGTTTTTTGAGGAACTGTCATACTGTTTTCCATAGCAGCTGTACCATTTTGCATCCCCTCCAATAGTGCACAAGAGTTCCAATTACTTCACATCCTGCTGATATTTGTCATTTTCTGGGATTTTTTGATAGTAGCCATCCTAATAGGTATGAGATGGTATCTCATTGTGGTTTTGATTTCCATTCCCCTAATGATCAGTGATGTTGAACATTTTCGCAAGTGCTTTTTGTCATTTATATTTTCCTTGAAGAAATGTCTATTCAAGTCCTGTTTAAATTTTTGTTGTTGCTCTTTATAGGAGTTCTTTATATAGACTGGATATTAATCCCTTATCGATATATGATTTGCAAATATTTTTTCCTATTCTGTAGGTTGCCTTTTCACTCTCTTTATTGTGTCCTTTGATGCACAGTTTGAAAATTTTGCCCATTTTGTCTATTTTTTCTTTTGTTGCCTGTGTTTTTTGGTGTCATATCCGAAAAATCATTGCCAAATCCAGTGTCATGAAGATTCCTCCCTATATTGTCATCTAAGAATTTTATCATTTTAGCTCTTACATTCAGGTCTTTGACCCATTTTGAAATAATTTTTGTATATGATGTAAGATAAGAGTCTAACTTCATTCTTTTGTATACAGATATCCAGTTTCCCATTACCATTTGTTGAAAAGACTGTCCTTTTCCCCTTGAATGGTCTTGGAACCCTTGTCAAAAATCATTTCACCATGCATGTAAAGATTTATTTCTGGGCTCTCTATTCCATCAGTCTATATGTCCGTCTTTATTTTACTACCATACTGTTTTGATTACTGTAACTTTATGGTAAGTTTTTAAAAATTAATTTATTTATTTGAGAGAGAGAGAGAGAGTGTGAGTGAGCAGGGGGAGGGGCAGAGGGAGAGAGAGAGAATCCTCAAGCAGACTCCCCACTAAGAACATAGCCTGAGGCAAGGCTCAAGCCCAAGGCTCCAAGATCATGACCCAAGCCAAAATCAAGAATCAGATGCTTAACCAACTGAGCCAACTAGGTGTCTCTGTAGTAAATTTTTTTGAATCGGAAAGTATGAGACCCCCAATTTTGTTATTCTTTTTCAGTATTGTTTGGCTAATTGGTGTCCCTAGAGAATTTCCACATGAATGATTTTTTCTATTTCTGCAGTAAACATTGATTGGATTTTGTTAGGGACTGCATTGAATCTGTAGATTGCTTTGGATAGTATTGATATTTTAACAATACTAAAGTTTCCAATCCATGAACATGGATGTCTTTTTTATTATTTGTGTCTTTAATTTCTTTCATCAACGTTTTGAAATTTTCAGTGTACAAGACTTTTGCCTCTTTGTTTAAATTTATTCCTAAATATTTCATTTGTTTTGTTGCTATTATAAATGGGATTTTAAAAAATATCCTTTTTGGATTGTTCATTGTTAGTATATAGAAACACAAGTGATTTTTGTGTGTTGATTTTGTGTTTTTCAACTTTTTGAACTTGTTTGTTCTAACAATTTTCTGTGGGATCTTTGGACTTTCTACATAGAAGATCATGTCATCTGTGAACAGAAATCATTTTACTTTTTTCTTTCCGATTTGGATGGCTTTTATTTATTTTTCTTATCTAATTTCTTTGGATAGGACTTGGTCTTTTATAGATAGATCAACTGTAGTTTAATTGTCCAAACAATCTGTTGTGCTCTATCTATTATTCCTCCCTCCCTGCTAACCCCTGGCAATCACTTATCTTTTTACTGTCTCTGTAGTTTTGCCTTTTTCAGAATGTCATATAGTTGGAATCATAAGTAGCCTTTTCTAATTGGCTTATTGAACTTAGTAAAATGAATTTAAATTTCTTCCATGTGTTTTCACGACTTGATAGATCTTTTTCTTAGTGCTGTATAATTATATTTTCTACAATTACTATGGTTTATTTATCCATTCACTACTGAAGTGCTTTTTGGTAGCTTAGCTTATGAATAAGGCTGCTATAAACATCTCTGTGTAGATTTTTCTGTGGACATAAGTTTTCATGTCCTTCGGGTAAATGACAATGATATTTTTGAAGTGTAGTCTAGGTTAAGCACCTTTGGCATAGATTTGGTAACGGTCAAGAAAGGCCTGGCTATTGTGCTCCTAAATCAGAGGTGGATCAATCATAAAGTCACACCACCTTAGTTATGAATAACAGCCTTGAGGCTAATCATTGTGGGGAGGTATCATGGAGATGACCATGAACATCATAGACTTTTAGTCTGTCAAACTGGAAGGAATCTTGGCCAAGATTTTTTATCAGCTGAGGAAAATAAGCCACCATCATGAAGGAATAAATGTATTCATGCATTTTAATGAGAAGGTAGTCTTCTTGGCCAAGTATGTTGTTAGTACATAACAGGGAAAATTAGTTAATGTTGATGGAAGGACCACTCAAAGAGTAGCAAACTTCCTGCTTCCATATTGAGAGAAATCCAGACTTGCTGGTTAATTTCTGTGCTCACCATAGGGATATTGTCAGGGAGAAATAGGGATAGCTAAACTTATATTCCTGCATTAGTTTCTCCAAAAGTCACTGCAGTCTTTAATCCCTTACAAAGTCTTCCTAAAATGCTTTACAAATTTTCCTCAAAGAAATCTTTCTGGAACCATAACCCTATCAAAGGAATATCTTTACCTGCTGATTTATTTTACCAGGAAATTTAAAGAGGATGAAAACTTCTTACAGTATAGACCTTTATGATAGGCCAAATTAAATAAAATTTTATTTTATATGTTCTATGTTGCCTTGTTTAATTGATTTATATACACTGTAGAAAGCTTTATGCAATATACTGTAACAGGTGTACCATTTATAATTGATTAAATATCATGCTTGCGACCATATAAAGAAGTTGGGCATCAGGCCTTGGTTAAGAACAGAAACCAATTTTATAAGATTGCTTTTGTGGGAAAAATAAGATTTAACTTCTCTTAGGCTTACAGGATCTGATTCGGTAAACAACCTGGTAAACAGCCCTAGTAAAACTGCTGAAAAATGCAAAATTAACACTTTCCAGCCCTGAGTCCTTCATTTGACCAATAAATTAAGTGACAAGTCCTAACTGAGCATCTATTGTGAGTTATATTTTGGAAAGAGGAAGACAGTGTGGAGATAATGATGCCTCTCATCTAAAAAAGAAAAGATATTTCATTATAAAATGAAAGAGAACACAGTTAACATCACAAGGGAAATACAACTGAAGTTCTGAGTTTCAGAACTTAGTGTATAATTTTTGTTTGACTTTCTAAAAGAAATAATATGTAAGTTAACTTTGAAAGATTTGAGTGGGTAGAGACAGACTAGGACATTCCAGACTGAGAAAATGGCATGACGAAAGAAGGTGGTAGTAAGGGGTAAGATGAGTCTGGGGGAATAGTGAGAAGCCCATTTGCTAGAACATAGGGTACATATGGGTTAGTAAAAGTGGGTCCTATTTAGAAAAATAGGACTGTGAATAACTAAAGTCAAGGTATAGGAAGATTAAGGAGGGGCCAGCATGTGAGATATATTTATAGGAAAAGAGGCTGGCAGCAGGGAGGCAGCATTTAGTTCGAATGCATGGAGAACAGAGAGAAGGCCGTGTAGGAGAGAGCTTATAAAGCAAGAGCATTAGTTAGCCACACCGGTTCGGTCATCTGAAAGGTGTGTGCTGTGAAAAGCAGCAAGACCTGGTTTTAACCTTGGCAAAGTGAATGCCCCACCCAGGGCTGCAGCTCCTGGGGAGACAGTTCCTCAGCACTTGTACATTCTCAGATGAACACAAAGAAAGGAACCTTTCCTTTGAACATGAACTCTTTGAGACTGGTCTGTGCTACAAGGGATTAATTCTCAGAGCAGCAAACTGGGAAAACTGGGCATCTGCCAACCATAAATGGAGCTGAGACCTAAAAAAGCTCCATGTGACTGTAAAGGTTGTCCTCATGATGCCTGCACTGAGTTTAATGTACCCTGAGAGCCTTTCCAGCTCTGCGGATGAGATGGCACGAAATCAATATGGGGTCCTGCCTGCTTTCTAAACTAGGTACCAAGTGGGGAGATACAAGTTTTGCCATCCAAAATGTCCTCGTTATCTGCACCAACTCTCCAGGCAGTTTTAGGTAATTTACTTATTATGGAAAAAGTCATTTCAGGTGAAGAAGATCATTCCAGGACAATGAAGTCTTTCACAGTGGGCCCTTTTGAGGATCCTGATTCAGCCCGCATCCTGTGGCAAGTTCTGGGTTGTTTGTGTTCTCATAAAAACAAGTTTCCTGCACCAGCCTTTGTAGTTTCCTCACCAGCTGTTTCCACTTCCAAAGCAGACTCTTCAGAATGCCTAACAAAGAGTTCAGGTAAAGAATCGTGGGGTTGTGTGAGGATTCTTGATTTCCCCCAGCTAATTTTTCTGCTTATTTTCTTTTCCAAGGTAGGCCTACCAAGCTCCCAGGGCTTAGAAGTGAGAAGAATTCTCTCTTCACTTGCCTCCCAAGAGTGTTGGCTGGAGCCAGGTTTTTACCTGATTGTAATGGAGACTAACCCCTCTGGCTGACAGGGAATGAAAACTCAAAGACAGTTCTGAAAACAGCAAAGAGGGTTGTAGAGGGTTCTCAGTGGAAGCAGCTATTTCTCCACAGAAATGAAGGGACCATACCCTTAATAGGGACTGCCAACTATGTTCTAGCATCCATATTTTCTCTCTGCCTGCTATCTCTGTAGGACATTATCACAAAGGAATGTGTAGTAGGAAAGGAGGAAGCCAGAGATCTTATATTACAGAGAAAATGGAAAAAAAATTTTCTTTCTCTTTTTCGAAATTCAGTAATCCCAAAATAACTTAGCTTTATGAAATATGTTTTGGGTACAAATTCCCTTTGATACATGACAAATTATCCCCCATGTAGAACAAGAGGGCATGGGTTTAAAGTACAGAGGGAGGAGCTTTGATAATGTACCTTTTTAAGAAAAATTTATTTTTTTATTGAGATATAATTCACATATTATGATGAATCTTGTAATGGTGAAGGTTGTTAAATCCTAACAGAAATTAATGAGGGACGTAGGGAATCTTTTGAAGGAGTTCTTGCCCAACTATCTCAGACAAATGGAAAACCACCCTCATATCTATTTCCTAAAATTCATGGATATATACCAAGCTATTACCCTTGGCCCATCTGCCTTTTTTTTTGTATATAAAGTTTTATTGGAAAATGGTGACACCCATAATTTACTTATTGCCCATGGCTGCCTTTATGCCGTAGTGGCAGAATTGAGTAGTTGCACCGAGAGTGTATGGCCTATGTTGGGGAGGAAACATTTTTCTATACACTTCAGGATTGTTCTAGCTGGTCTAAGAATTAAATTGACATGAGACAGATTAACAAGAGAAAACAAAGTTAAATTACAGTCCCAATAGTGAAATCGAGACCCAAAGAAATGACTAAGGCAGGCAGTTTTTATATATTTTTTGACAGACAGTAAATTTGTGAGGCATTAACAGGACAAAGAACACTGTGGTCAAGAGTTTCAATTAGGAATTCTAAACTGAACTTGAGCTGGGGTAGTAAATTTTAAAAAGTAACAGGGTTTGCTTAATCAGCCTTTTTGCTCTAAATTTCCTATTTCTGATGATAAGGTTTTCTCTTTGCTTTGTGGTACAAGGAAGGTACCTTTCTCATGAGAGATTTTTTTCCCCTGCTTTCTGGATGCAAAAGGGGATCAGAGTGTTCTTTTTACACTGGCATTTTGTAAATAACTTTTTCTTTTTGATTTTATTTACTTATTTGAGAGAGCGAAAAAGTGAGTACGAGAGAGAGAGAGAGCTCATGCATGCGCATGGTGGGGAGGGGCAGAGGGAGAAGCAGACTCCCTTACTGAGCAGGAGAGAGAGAGAGAGAGAGAGAGAGAGAGAGAGCTCATGCATGCGCATGGTGGGGAGGGGCAGAGGGAGAAGCAGACTCCCTTACTGAGCAGGGAGCCTGATGCAGGGCTAGATCTCAGGATCCTGGGATCGTGACCTGAGCCAAAGGCAGACGCTTAACTGACTGAGCCACCCAGGTGCCCCTCATAAGTAATTTTTATTTAAAATAATCAACATGCCATAGTAGCATATTTGGGGGCAATCTGTCCTTGGCCTCTACAAGCCCAATACATGCAAAGACTATTGTCCTCTACTAAGAATTGTGGTAATAGCTTACACTATACAATACCTTAGACCTTTTGAAGAACTTTCACATTCATTATCTGATTTGGGATCCATGTCAACCCCATGAGATAGGCAGAGAAAACATCCCTTTTACAGGTAAGGAAACTGAGTCTTAAACAGACATCCTTGACACTATCTACCTACTAACTGTTGAAGAACCAGTGATGTCTTAGGGAAGCTCTTAGGAGGCCCTAAAAACTTAAGAGATAATGTACATTACTATAAGTGAGACTATTGACCCCAATTCTTCACCTCTTCCCATGTCTATATGCTGTGCCATGTAACTTTATAAAGTGTCTCTCAAAAGAGGGTACTTTCCTATCCCTTGAATTTGGGCTTGGCTCTTTGACTTACCTTGTTCAATGAGATGTTAGTAGACAGGATTCTAGCAGGGACTTAAAATGTGCTTGCACACAGGGGCATGTCCCCTCTTGCACTTTTGTCAATGCCAAGAGTATAACATGCTGGAGCCAGCCTGAGGGTGCAAGGAAGAGGTGAGACAAATGTAGCAGAGCCATCTGGCTCTCTCAGCCCCACTCAGAGAAGCAGAGCTGCTCTAGCCACTCTGGCTTAAAGCCAAGCTATCTAGTTGAGTCCAGCCTGGGTAAGACAATGCACAACTGACTTATAGATCACTGACAGTTTAACTCAGTGGGCTGGTTACAGGGTATTTTTTTAAACATAAAGATTATATTTAATTATTATTTATTTATTTATTTAGAGAGTGGGGGGGGCATCGTGGGGGGGGCAAAGAGAGGGACAACCTCAAGTTGTCAGCACAGAGCTCAACGTGGGGTTCAATCCCATGACCCTGAGATCATGACTTGAGCAAAAACCAAGAGTTGGATGCTTAACCAACTGAGCTGCCCAGGTGCCCCAGTTACATGGTATTTTTGTAACAGCGGCTAACTGATTTAAAGTACATTAAACTGTTACATAAGTGTAAGAAACTATTTTAGTTTCCCATGCTGATTACTTCTTATTATTTTTGAAATAGCAAGTATTACATTCCATCAATTTATTTATTTATTTATTTATTTATTATTATTTATTTATTTATTTTGGTGTTTCCCTGTTTTGCTGGGTACCTTGGTACTCCCTGAAGTCTGCCAGTTGGGTAATATAGAACAGCTCCATTGTCTTCTTTACTGACACGAATGAGAGATTTAACAGCTCTGATTACACAGTCATGAGAAAAGACTCCTGTGGGGCCCACAGTTCCCCATAAAGCAGCCTCTGGGTGCTGTGGTCTGCAGCTGATTTTTAGGACAAATTCACTCATTCTTTTATTGAAGGCCTGCTGTTTGCCAGACAAGAGGCAGTGAGACCGCTTGGACAGCTCCCATGCAAAAGCAGATTCCTTTCTGGACCAGAGCATCTTATGTAAGTACTGTCCCTTTTCTTTTTAAGGATCAAAGAAGCCCAGCAAGCCAGGAGATGCAGAAATCCTCAGCTTTGCAAATACACTCATTCCTCAGCTTTCTGTTTCTTTCCATCTCTACCCTTCATCCCTTTCTGTTCTGGTTTACTTTTTATCCCACAACATAGAACTCTCCAAGGCTCAAAAGAAGGCTTTTCTTGGCATGGAGTCAATTCAGACAGTGAGTATAGCATCTTGGAAAATAATCAGGGAGGACTGAGGGCCCTGGAGCCTTTTCCAAGCAGCAGAAAAAGCTTGCCCACCCCTCCCTCTCCCACAAGCCCCTCCGGTCCTCTCCTGGGATCCTGCAGAAGTCTAACTCATTCATCAACATGTCTTTCTCTCTTTAAAAAATAAATCAACGAAACAGGAGAGAGCTTTGGAAAGCCTTTGTAAAGACTACTTAAAGAAACAGGCTCTTATTTCAGTCACATGCTCTTGAAACCAAGCACCTGTCTACACACTTAATTATTTAGATAATTCAGGCCCAGACCACATTTTGACCTGAAGTATTCAAATAATTTCAGGTCAAAGTATTTGGGAGTGAGGAAGTCCTAGATAATTCATATGGTATAGATAGCATGTGATAGAGCAAAACATTTCTTAGAAGGGGCAAAATAAGGCAGCTGGTGCTTCTTCCAAGACTCAATTCTGGAAACTTGTCCAAGGGGGTCTTGAGGGTGGGTGGTGGCTGCATTACTCTTAAATGAAGTAAACTGGTTAATGAGAGGAAGTCTTCTCTCTGCTGTTGGTTGATCTAGGGCCAGCTCAGAAGATTTTGGTAAGAGATTCCCCTTGGTCTGAGTTCTACGAATTTATCTGCTGGCCTGCACATAACCCACAGAATGAGGTCAAAACCATGGCTTAACTTGATCTCCAGTTTTTCTCTTCCTCTAAAAGTAGGCATCATCCAGGCTTTTTTCAGTCAACCCTATATTTATGCATGCTGACTCCTCTTAAAATGTAAATTCTGAAGCCATGTGGGTTCTGGAAACAGCAACTTCCTTCCGCTGGTAGCACGTGACACCCTTGTCAGCTGTGTGGTTGCGGCTGGTAAGGTGGAGCAAGTTTCTCGCTTTGGAGGAAGGAGAACTTTGCAGGTCACGCTGGGAGAGGCTTAGATGTGTTGGAAGAGTTGCTGAATGTGGTCACCAATATTCCTACAGGTGAGGACCAGCTCCAGGAGAATGTGGAGTATTCAAGATGGATTGGAGCAAGAGAGACTGAAAGCAGAGAGGATGGCTAGGTGGCAGTTACTGCAATTTAGGCCAGTGCTTCCCAGGGTGAATTTCAGGTAATGCTACAGCCACTGGGGTTCCATGATCAAATATTTTATCTCACCCTTGGAGATTCTCAGAGCACAGAAGCACATTAAAATCTCTGAGAGGTCATACAGCAAAAAATGTGTAACTCTGTTTGTCACAGTGTTGCCCCAAATAATTGCCTATAGAACCATCTTCCTGCACAGCCCCTACTAGCAAGCTGTGCACTAGTTCTTGATAGAAGAATAGAAGAGAAGGATGGGGCCAAGGTCTGAAGGGGGACAGTTCTAAGGTCCAGAGGCCTCTGTGTTTTCAAGTCAGGGAAGAAATAGTATAGAAAAATATGGGTAGTAATAGAGGAAGTTGGGATGGGGAAGATGATGTCAATTTTTGACATGTTGGGGGTTTGATTAGGATGTGAGTGACTGAATAAACTCCACATTTTAGTCTTTTATATCCACTCCATTAGTCCAAATTAAAAATAACAAACCAGGGCCCAGACCCAATTTATTCAAAGGTTCATAATATTGCTTGGACAGGAAAGACTCCCTATGGAATATTTTAATTGACTCAGCCAAAATTTTTACTCTTCTATATTTTATTCCATTTCCAATTTAGTAGTCTGACAGAATCATAGTAAGTGAAATATCATAATTAAAAAAAAAGAAAGAACTGCCAGTTTCCCCCTCAGCTGGGATGGATGAGATTTAGTGTATATTCTTAACTCCAACGGAGAAGGCTTTCCTTACCCAATCTGACGGGCCTTTGGGTCATTCCTGCCTGGGACAGATTTATGTGCACACCCTTAGGCTTGTGTCCACCATCACTCTCTCCACTGCTCTTCTTAGTTTGCAGAGTCTGACAGAGAAAAAGGCAAAGTGCTGTGGGGCCTGCCCACTGCAAGCCTAATTTTTCCCTGTCTCAGAGCAGGTCCTGGTTGCTGCCCAGCAGGGGAACGTTCCAGATTCTCCTCATGCTCCAGCCCCACTCTAACAGGCAGTCCCACCTCTACTTCATTGAGAAGACCAAGCTAATCAAACATAAAGCCCCCATAGCCACCTACATCCGTTTCCTCATACACATTTGCCTCTACAAACACCTTGTAATTCTTTCCCCTATTTTCTGTCAGTATAGCCTTGTTTTCATCATTCCCTTCTAGTAGTTTCAATTTGTGCTCTTCAATAGAATTCTTGCCTTGGGTCTTCTTACGGGCCAGCTCCCTTCTGTTCACTCAAGGTTGCGGGTGAGTTACTTCACTGTTCTCAGTCTCAGTTTTTATAATAACTCCTACCTTACAGGATGCTCTAAGGATTGAGTGGTAATATATACAAGCATCCTGTAGAACACTGATAAGTAGTAACTATTCTTATGGTTATTACTTCTGTTTTCATTTTTTTAAAAACAACTTTTGGGGGGCATAATTAACATAGAATAAAATGTACAAATTTTAAGTGTACAGTTTGATGAGGTTTTGTAAGTATGTGCACCATGTAACCACCACCCCAATCAAAATATAGAACATATCTGTTACTCTAGAGAGTCCTTTCATGTCCATTTACAGTCAATTCCCTCCATCCCCTACTCTAAATACTGATCTGACCCCTCTCTCTTTACCTAGTTTTACTTGTTCTGGAACCTTATGTAGTTGGAATGATTCTGGTTTCTTTTGCTCAGCGTAATTTTAAAAATTCTTGCATGTTACTGAATGTAACAGTTTTTCATTCTTGTATTATGAAATAGTATTGCAGTGTATGAATATACAAATTTGTTTTTGTGTAAATATATGTGACTTATTTATCCTTTCACCCTTGATAGGCATTTGGGGTATTTGAGCTTTTAAAAAAATTTTCCATAAATCTGTTATGAACAGTCCTAAGAGTTTTCCTGGGCTTGTATATGGTATACATTTTTTTTTCTCTTGGAGAAATATCTCAGAATAGAATTATTGGGTCATATGGTTAGCATATATTCAACTTTGTAAAAATTGCCAAACTGTTTTCTTGTGTGGCTATGCCATTTTACCCTCTAAACAGCAATGTATGAAAGTTCTAGCTGTTCCACAACCATATTACATGTGGTATTATCAGTTTTAATTTAGTCATTCCAATGACATGCATTTCACTGTGACTAGTGATGCTGAGCCTCTCTTCATGTGCTTACTGGCCATTTGTGTACCTCCTTTTGTGAACTGTCTGAGAAATAGTACCTCCACTTTTATAAATTGGCTTGCTTGTCATCTTGTTATTAAGTTAGACGAGTTTTCTTTAATATATTGTGACACAGAACCTTTGTTGGATATATGTATTGCCCATATTTTCTCCAACTCTGTGACTTGCCTTTTCATTTCTTGATGGCATCTTTTGAAAAACTAAAGTTTTTAATTTTGATGAAGTCCAATTTATCTTTGTTTTTCTTTACGGGTTAGTGCCCCATCTCTGAAATCTTTGCCTACCCTAGAGTACAAAGATTGGCTCATATTTTCCTCTATAAATTTTCTAGTTTTTGATTACATGTTTAGGTCGATGATCTGCTTCACATTAATTTTATATTTGTTTAAAGGCAGGGATTGAGTTTTATTTTTTCCCCTATTTTTTCTATTTGTTTGCATTTATTCCTATACTTTTTGTTGAAAAGAACATCCTTCTTGGAAGCTTTATCACAAAAGCTTTATCACACAGTTGTGTGTGTGTGTGCGCGTGCACGCTTCTGGGTATTCTGTGCTGTTCCACAGACCTCTATGTCTGTATGCTAGTACTACACTGTTTTAATTACTGTCAATATATAATATGTCTTAGAATTAGGAAGTGTATGTCCTCCATTTTTATTCTTTTTTTACAAGATGATTTAGGCTATTCTAGGTTCTTAAGGTTTCCATATAAATTTTCAAATCAGCTTGTCAGTTTCTGCAAAAGTACCTAATAAGATTTTGATTGAAATTGAGTTGAATATATAGATCAATTTGAAAAAAGTGGACTTCTTAAAAGTGTCCAATCCATGAATGTGGTATACCTGTATTTATATTTAATTTTTTTCTGAGAAATATTTTGTAGTATGACAAATCAAGGCCTTGCACATCTTTTGTTAAATTTATTCCTGAGAGGGGCACCTAGATGGCTCAGTTGGATAAGTGTCTGCCTTCAGCTTAGGTCATGATCTCAGGATCCTGGGGGGTCCTGAGATCCAAGCCCCCCATCAGCCTCCCTTTTCAGTGGGGAGCTTGCTTCTCCCTCTCCCTCTGCTCCTCCCCCTGCTTGTGCTCTCTTGCTCTTTCTCTCCTTCTGTCAAGTGAATAAATAAAAAATCTTTAAAAAATATATTCCTAAGAATTTCATGTTTTATGATACTTTTATAGAATCTTTTAATCTTTTTTTTCTAGTATACAGCAATGCAATTTATTTGTGTGTGTTGACCTTGTGTTCTGTGACCATATAACTTTATTTACTAAATCTCAGATTACTTTTGTTTGTTCTTTTGTAGATTTCTTTAGGATTTTCCACGTAAACAGTGTGCTCTATGAATAAAACAGATTTACTCTTTTTCCCCATAATTAATAACTTTTATTTCCTTTTCATGTTCTATTTTACTACTGAAGACTCAAAACAATATTGAATATAAGCAATTGGAATGGATAACCTTTAATAGTGCCCGATCTTAAAAATAATTTCAGTATTTCAGGATTAAGTCTACTATTAGATATAGGTTGCTTGTTTGTTAGGTAGCTGAACTTCCTTTAAATTGAGGAAGTTTTTTTCTTTCCCAGGTTTGTTGAGATTTATTTTAAATCACGCATGAATCTGAATTTTGTCAAATGCTCTGTATTGAGCTGGTCATATCCATTTGCTCATTTATTCTGTTAATGTGGTGAATCACATTATTGACTTTCACTTATTGAACCAATTTTGTATTCCTGGGATAATTTCCACATGGTAATTTCCTTTTGTATAATTCTGGATTTGATTTGCTAATAATTTGTTAAGGATTTTTGCATCTATGTCTAGAGGGCTGTTAGTTTGTAATTTTCTTGTAATGTCTTCATCAAGTTTTGGTATCAGGGTTATGCTGGCCTCATGCAGTAAATTGGTAAATGTTCCCCCTTATTTATTATCTGAAAGGGGATTTGTAAATTGGTATTATTTCTTTCTTAAATATCTTACAAATTTTCCAGAGCAGATATCTGGATCTTATGCTTTCTTTGAACTTATATTTTTTATGTATTCAATATCTTTAATAGATAACTAGCTATTCAGATAGTCTATTTTAGTTTGAATCAGTTTTAATAACTTGTATTTTTGAAGTTAGTATTCATTTTTATTTAAATTTTTGAATTTATTGAAATAATGCTATTAATGATATTACCTTGTAATGACTGTAAGGGAGCTATAATCATATCACTTTCTTCATTCCTGATGTTGGAAATTTGTGGTGTCTCTCTTATTTCTTGATTTGTCATGCTAAGTACTTATCAGTTTTGCTAATCTTTCCAGAGAACCAGATCTAGGTTTTCTTAATTTTCTCTATTTGTTTTTTATATCATCGATTACTACTCTTACCTTTTTATTTATTTATTTCTACTTATTTTATGTTTGCTTTTCTTTAGCCTCTTAAGTTGTAAGCTTAGAAAATTTAAACATTTTTCTTTAAAATATAGACACTTAAAGTTATAAATTTCCCCTAAATTATGCTTTAGATGCATCCTATAAATTTTTCTATTTGTGTTTTTATTATCATTTTATTCAAATGTTTTCTGATTTCTCTTGTGAATTCTTCTTTAGCTAATGTATTATTTATAATGTATTATGTAATTTTCAAGTATTTGGGAATTTTCTAAGTCCTTTTTTTGTTATTGATTTCTGGTTTAATTCTGCTATGGCCCGAGAATATACTGTGTAAGATTTTAATTTTTTGAAATATATTGAGACTTCTTTTATGGNTTTTTTTTTTTTTTTTTAAAGATTTTATTTATTTATTTGACAGAGATAGAAACAGCCAGCGAGAGAGGGAACACAAGCAGGGGGAGTGGGAGAGGAAGAAGCAGGCTCCCAGCGGAGGAGCCTGATGTGGGACTCGATCCCACAACGCCGGGATCATGCCCTGAGCCAAAGGCAGACACTTAACGACTACGCTACCCAGGCGCCCCTATAAAATGTTCTTTAGTCTGTATTAGTTGTTAGTGATATTCAGACCTTCTATAGACATACCAGCATTTTGAAAAACTGTTCTATCAATTACTGAGAGGTTGTGTTAAAATCTCCAACCATGATTTATATAAATAAATATATAATATGTAATATATTTATAATATGGCATACTACTTATATGCCTTTGGTTCTGCTAGTTATTAGGTGCATTTTTCATTAAAATTGTTATGTCTTCCTTATAAATTGATCCTTTTTTCACTATGAAATTTCCATTTTTATTTCTGATAATAATCTTTGTCTTGAAATCCACTTTTTCAAATAGGAATACAGACACAACAACTTTCTTATGCTTTCTGTTAGTGTTATATATATTATATTCTTTTACTTTTTTTTTTTTTTAAATTTTATTTTATTATATTGTGTTAATCACCATACAGTACATCCCCAGATTCCGATGTAAAGTTTGATGCTTCATTAGTTGCGTATAACACCCAGTGCACCATGCAATACGTGCCCTCCCTACTACCCATCACCAGGCTATCCCCTTCCCCCACCCCCTCCCCTCTGAAGTCCTCAGTTTGCCTCTCACAGTCCATAGTCTCTCATGTTTCATTCCCCCCTCTGATTACCCCCCTTTTCTTTATCCCTTTCTTCCCCTACCGATCCTCCTAGTTCTTATGTTCCATAGATGAGAGAAATCATATGATAATTGTCTTTCTCTGCTTGACTTATTTCACTTAGCATTATCTCCTCCAGTGCCGTCCATGTTGCAGCAAATGTTGAGAATTCGTTCTTTCTGATAGCTGAGTAATATTCCATTGTATATATGGACCACAGCTTCTTAATCCAGTCATCTGTTGAAGGGCATCTCGGCTCCTTCCATGATTTGGCTATTGTGGACAATGCAGCTATGAACATTGGGGTGCATATGGCCCTTCTCTTTACTACGTCTGTATCTTTGGGGTAAACACCCAGTAGTGCAATGGCTGGGTCATAGGGTAGTTCAATTTTTAACTTTTTAAGGGACCTCCACACTGTTTTCCAGAGTGGCTGTACCAACTTGCATTCCCACCAACAATGTAGGAGGGATCCCCTTTCTCCACATCCTCTCCAACAATTGTTGTTTCTTGCCTTGTCTATCTTTGCCATTCTAACTGGCGTAAGGTGGTATCTCAGTGTGGTTTTGATTTGAATTTCCCTGATGGCTAATGATTTTGAACATTTTTTCATGTGTCTGTTAGCCATTTGTATGTCTTCATTGGAAAAGTGTCTGTTCATATCTTCTGCCCATTTTATGATTTGTTTATTTGTTTCTCGTGTATTGAGTTTGAGAAGTTCTTTGTAGATCTTGGATACCAGTCCTTTATCTGTGGTGTCCTTTGCAAATATATTCTCCCATTCCGTGGGCTGTCTCTTAGTTTTTTTGACTGTTTCCTTGGCTGTGCAGAAGCTCTTTATCCTGATAAAGTCCCATAAGTTCATTTTATCTTTTATTTCTCTTGCCTTTGGAGATGTGTCGTGAAAAAGGTTGCTCTGGCCGATGTCATAGAAGTTGTTGCCTATGTTCTCCTCTAGAATTTTGATGGATTCCTGTCTCACATTGAGGTCTTTCATCCATTTGGAGTTTATTTTTGTGTATGGTGTGAGAGAGTGGTCAAGTTTCATTCTTTTGCATGTAGCTGTCCAATTTTCCCAGCACCATTTATTGAAGAGACTGTCTTTTTTCCACCGGATGTTTTTTCCTGCTTTATCAAAGATTAGTTGCCCAAAGAGCCGAGGGTCCATTTCTGGGTTCTCTTTTCTGTTCCATTGGTCTATGTATCTGTTTTTGTGCCTGTACCATGCTGTCATTGTGATCACAGCTTTGTAGTACAGCTTGAAATCCAGCATTGTGATGCCCTCAGCTTTGTTTTTCCTTTTCAGCAGTTCCTTGGAGATTCGGGGCCTTTTCTGTTTCCATACAAATTTAAGGACTATTTGTTCCAGTTCTTTGAAAAATGTCCTCGGTATTTTGATCAGGATGGCATTGAAAGTGTAGATTGCTCTGGGTAGCATGGACATTTTAACTATGTTAATTCTTCCGATCCATGAGCATGGAATATTTTTCCATCTTTTTATGTCTTCCTCAATGCCTTTCAAGAGTGATTTATAGTTTCTAGAATATAGGTCCTTTATGTCTCTGGTTAATTCCAAGGTAACGTATGGTTTTTGGTGCTATTGTAAATGGGATGGATTCCCTAATTTCTCTTTCTTCAGTCTCGTTATTCATATATAGAAATGCAACTGATTTCTGAGCATTGATTTTGTATCCCATCACATTACTGAATTGCTGTATACCTTCTAATAGTTTGGGAGTGGGTTCTTTTGGGTTCACCTATTTCTTAATCCCTTTTCAATTTGACTTTAAATTACCTCCAGTCTACTTAAAAAGACTATTTTATCCCTGAACTTTTCGGTATTCTTTTTAGTTTTAATGCCTCTGATAACTTATGTACTCGTATTTGCTGGTCTTTCTTTTGACTTTGGCTACTCTAAGTATACATTGAATTGGCATTTTTTTCCTGTCTTTTTGATTGCTGCTTCTGTGCAATAGTTACTGGTTTCTTACTTTTGCTTCTTAGCTGCAGTCTTTCCCTGTCATTTGGTTTCTCCTTCAGATAGCTGAAAGAAGAAAGAAAGGGCTTCTACGGAACACTTAATGAAAGTTGAATTACATGGATGCACAATAAACTTGTCCCTTCCTGCTCATACACATACTTAAGCTAGTCTGGTGCATCTGATCCTGATTTCTTTGCTTCTTTGTCTCTCCGCCCCCTCCACTGAAGATGAATTGATACTTGAAGCTGAGAAACCAGGAGAAGTAGAGATGAGAAAGAAAAGGGAAGGAGTCCTGAAGGTACTTGTGTACCTGCCAATTTAGTTGCCCGTCTTCCTTTGACGACTTGTGCCTTCTACAAATGCCGGTTTAAGCTTTCATATTGGATTTTGTTACTTGAAGCAAATATGTTCTAATTTTCAGTTCTACCTTTAATGTGGTTAAAATCCATATCCTCTATAGACCTTCCCTATCTTTTTTTTGTAAAATCCTCTTTCTTCTCCACAGTAGGAATTTTCTAGTCTTTCCCCAAACTAGACATGAAGTGATGTTATTCAGGATATTCACTGTGATGTTCTATATTAACTGGAAGCCACTTAAGGGCAGGGATCATTTTTCTCTATATTTCTTTGTTTCCTACCTACTGTGTAATAATCGTAGATATTCAACACTTTGACATGTAGAAATTCAACAGATCCCTGGTGATAGCTTGACTACTGCATCTATTTAAATACACATATTATTTGCATAGAAATCTATTTAATTTTTGTTCCTCTCCAAATCAACTCATCCTGTTTACTTGACACTACATCATCAACACAATTAATCACTTCTTTTAGAAGAAATGAGTTTAATTAGTTAAACATCAATCCATGAATTTAGTGAAATGGCTAATCTAATACATTTATCTTAACAAACAAGATAATTTGATGTGGCCTAGTTATTTTAGAGACTAGTTATTATAGTTTATCAAATGTGCTTCATCTGCCATGATGTGATTGGATGATTGTGATTAACCTTTAAGTACCCTTATCATTTCTCTTCCCACTATCAGGGATCTAAAAAAGCATCTGTGGCTGTGTTTCCTCTGTTGAGGAAATTCCCCTGGCTCTGTATCCACTCTTTCCCTGGAACTTTCTCATGCTGGCCTGATTTCTTCTCTTTACAGCTTATTTTCACATAAGTAGAATTCTCACTTTCTGTATACCCTCTTTTGTAGAGTAATCAAGCAGACTTGGCTTGCTCTTTTCATACTACTTTTATGATATGCATAAAACAGACAAGAGACACAATAGATAAAACAAAATTACCATTAATTTTTAAGATGTAAGCATGACATATTAGAGTCCAGTTTCATTATGAGACCTGCAGAGAACTCACAGAAGTTGAGGAGTATTTAAATTGTCTTTTTTCATATCTACTCCAAGACATCAATTTATAGATAACAAAACTGAAGCTCAGAGAAAGGGAAATGACCTGCCCTCAGTCATGTAGTCAGTTAAATTTAAAGCTGGAAACAGAACCCTGGTCTGATCCCTTAGTCCATAGCTCTCAACACTATCATTAATATTTTAATTCAAATTGTCCTCTTTTCTGTTTCGTTTTACTTACCTTGAAAGAGTTGGAGTCCTTTTTTTCTCATTGTTTCTTGACTCCTCATCCTCTCTGGCCCCATTTCTTTGCTACTTTTCATGGGAAAAGTTCTATAACAAGTTGGCTGTACTTGCCTTCACCTTTCCCTTACTTCCAACCTACTGTCATTCCACCTCACCTTTGTAGCCCTGAAAGATTTGTGTCAATGTCCCCAATGACTCCATGTTGCCAAATTCATTGTCATTTCTCTGTCCTCATCTTACTGAGCTATCAGCAATACTCAGTGTGAAACACTTTTTTTAAATTGTATGAACCACAAACTACCGATTTTCCTCTTCCCTTATAGCTGTTCTTTCTCAGTCTTTTATCGTCTCTTACTCTCCTACTCAGTCTCTAATTATTAAAGTATCTCAGAGCTTCTCCTCAGCTTCTCTTTTTAATATCCATTCTTATAGTAGGTTTTCTTATTCATTTCTATGGATTTAAACATCAACTAGATACTGATAACTCTCACACTTAACTCACCACCCCTTTCCATTATGCTTTAAATTTATTTATACAACCATTTATTTGACATTTTTCCTTGGATGTTGAGTAGGATTTCAACTAAACAAGTCTGAGATGGAACCCTTGATTCCCAACTTCCCCAAGCATGTTCTTGCCAGTCTTTGATATCTTAGAAGATTATTTAACTAGTTGCCCAAGATAAAAGCAAACAAACAAAACAAATAAAACTGTGGAAAAACCCTGATTAGAAAACTTAACAAAGCACTACAAAAAATAAAATTACTATCCCATGTACCTCATGAACAAAGATGCAAAAAATCCTTAAAATATTAGGAAATTAAATCCAACATCACATAACATGGATAATACCAAGTGGAGTGTATCCCCGGTAATATTTGGCTTAATATTAAAAAGTGAAACATTGTAACTCACCTTACTAATAGAATAAAGGAGGAAAATCATAGTTATCTCAATAGATAAACACACAAAAAATCATTTGACAAAATTCACTCCTATTCATTGATAAAAACATTTGGCACTTAGGAATAAAGGGAATTTCCTCATTCTGATCAAAGACATCTATGAAAAACCAACAGTTAACATTCTTTTCTTTTCTTTTCTTTTTTTCTTTTCTTTTCTTTCTTTTCTTTTCTTTTCTTTTCTTTTCTTTCTTTTTTCTTTTTTCTTTTCTTTTCTTTTCTTTTTGAGATTTATTTATTTGAGACAGAGAGAGAGAGGGAGAGCGAGCATGGGCAGGGAGGAGGAAGAGAGGGAGAAGCAGACTCCCCACTGAACAGGAGCCCAATGCAGGGCTTGATCCCAGGACCCTGAAATCATGACTTGAGCCAAAGGCAGATGCTTAAGGAACTGAGCCACTGAGGCGCCCCAACAGCTAACATTATTAATGGTGAAATAATGAATGCTTTCTCCCAATACCACAAACAAGGTAAGGAAGTCCACTCTTACCACTTTTATCAATATTTTATGGGAAACTCTAGACATTGCAATAAGAAAAAACAAGGAAATAAAAGACACGCAGTTGAAAAATGAAATAAATATGACTTTATTCATAGATGACATGATTGTCAAGGTAAAAAAGCCTAATGAACCTTTTAAAAAAGGCCATTATAACTAGTATATGGATTTAACAATGTTTTGGGATACAAGGCCAATATAAAAAATTGATTTCATTTTCCATATTTAACTGCTTAAAAAAGGAAAATAAAACTTAAAAGGCAATTCCACTTACGATAGAGTCAAAGAGCATAGCATAGTTTAGGAACAGGTTTAACAAGACCACTACATTAAAAATCATAAAACACTGTTAAGAAAAGTTAGAGAAGGAGATGGAAAAGTTAGAGAAGGAGATGGAGTGATATACTATATACATTGACTGGAAGACACTACTATTAGTCTGCTGATTCTCTCCAAAATAATCTACAGATTCAATGTAATGCCACTAATAATCCCATCTAGCCTTTTTCTTTTCTTTTAAGGAATTAATATGCTTATTCTGACATTTATATGTAACTGTGAAGAGTTGGAATATCCAAAGCAATCTCGAAGAAGAATGAAGTTGGAGGACTTAATCTGGCTTCAAATTTACTACCAAATTATGGTAATTAAGAAAGTATGGTACTGGTGAAAGTATTTACAAATAGGTTAATGGAATGGAATAGGGAGTTCAGAATTAGACCTATACTAATAGACTCATTTGGTTTTTAATAGAGTCATGAAATCCATGTTATAGGGAAAGGATTTTTTTTGACAAAATGTGCTAGAGCAAGTGGATATTTATATATTTAAAAAAAAGAATTCTGACCCATACCTCACACCATAAAAAAATAGCTTGAAATAAACCTTAGACCTTAATGTTCAAGCCGAAACAATTAAGATTCTAGGAGAAAACACAGAAGAGTATCTTTGAGACTTTGAGTGTGGGCAAAAGTTTCTAAGGACACAGAAAACAACAACCAAAAAAAAAATTGGTAAATTTGATTTCATCAAAATCAGTTTATTGAAAGATACTGTTTATAAAATTTTTATTAGTTTAATTATCCTACATAAAATATGAATAAAACATATATCAAAGGACCAATATCCAATACATATTGGATAAAGAAATATTGTTAATAATAAAATCATATCTCAATTTAAAAAATGGGCAGTTTATATAGATACTTCACAAAGAAAACTATATGAGTGAGCAATAAGTACATGAAAAAACACTCAACATTAGAGTTAACATGGAAATAAAAATTAAAACTACAGTGAGAGATGCTGGATACCCACCAGAATGGCTAAAATTAAAATCACTGACAGCATCAAGTATTGGCAAGAATATGGAACAACTGAAAGTCTCACACATCGTGTAAAGGGGTAGTGTAAAGGGGTATATAAATGGGAGTGTAAAGGGGTATAATTGCTTTCTAGGAAGGTTGGGCCATTTCTTAACAACATCAAACTATCCTATGGCTCAGTAATTGTGCTCCTTCCTACCCAAGAGAAATGAGAACATGTCCACAAAAACAGTTATATGAGAAAGTTAATATCACAGTTATTTCTAACATTTAAAACTGGAAGCAACCTATTTGTCCAGTTACACCTGATTGAGTAAACAAATTTGGTATAGTCATATAGGGAGTACTACTTAGCACTAAAAAGGAACAAATGTGATATAAACAGCAACATGGACAAATCTCAGAACATGCTTGTTGAAAAAAGACTTCCACAAAAGAGCACATATAGTATGATTTCACTTGTATAAGGTTCTAGAACATGCAAAACCATTTTATGTGGCAAAAAATTAGAATATAGGTTACCTCTGGAGAGAGGGGTGTGGATTTTCTGGGAAAGTATATAAGGGAATTTTTTTGGAGATTGTATTACTCTATATTTTGAGAGAATCGAGGCAATGGCTATCAATTGGGTATAACCCCCCCCAAAGGTTATTTTTTGCAAAGTATTGAGATGTTTTTTATTTTGTTGGTTAGAGGACAAGATGTTGGTAAACATACAACAATGCCCAGGACAACCTCTATAATAATTGTCTAAGGTTGAGAATGGTGTCAAGGTTTAAAAATCCCCAATTAGGGTTATGTAAGGGTATGCATTTCTCACAACTAATTAAAAGGTATATTTTAGATTTATGCATTTCTTCATATGCAGATTTTCCTGTAAAAATGAAAGAACCAAAACCACATATGATTCTAGTTAATAATATACATATGGTAGTAGGGGGTGGGGGTTGAAATGTTCTGATGTTCTGACTTTCTTTACCCTAAGATCATAAGATAAATAACATGGATTGTTTCATGGATAGTGGATAGTGGAGTGGGTAGATGGACAGTTATGTGATGAAGTATACATAGTAAAATGTTGATGGTATAGTCTACATGCTTAGTATCTGGGTGTTCATTAATGAGTTCATCTGACATTTCTAGAAGTCTGAAAATTTTTATGATAAAATGTTGTCATCCTTGATTTTTTACTTTAGCTCACCTATCCATACTCATTCTGTCAGCATGCCCTGCGTATTCTGCTATCAAAATATAACCAGTTCATATTTTTATATTTCTACAGCCATCAACTTGGTTTAAGCTACCAACAACTCTCTAAACCATAGCAGTAGCCTACTCACTCTGTCTCTCTCTGCTTCTTTTTATGCTTCTTCATTATCTATATAGGCTTCCGACCACAGCCGGAGGGGTCTTCTTAAAGCAGAGCTGACATATAACACTCCCTGAGTTAAAACCTTCCAAGCTAGCTGTTCCCTTTACTGGGGAGTAGACCCTTGCAGGGATCTCCTAGAGCCAGCATTTGTCTACTTCTCGAACTCTTCTCTACATCACCCACTCTGGCATTCTGAACAGCCACGCTGGCCACCTTTTATTTCTTGAACATGTCATACTTTTCCCTGCATCCTGTTTTTACTCTAGCTGTTTCCTCTACCTGGATTGCATTTCCCTAGCTCTTGACATCACAGCTCTGTTCTTCTTTCGGGTCTCAGTTAATATGCTACTTCCTCTCTCTCCATCTAAATTATCCTCTTCCCGTCAACTCCTTTCATATCACCCATTTTACTTTTTTTCATAGCGACTTTTTGAATTTATCTTATTTATTTGTGTACTCTACTTGGATTTTAAACTCTAAGAAAGCAGGGACCATGTCTGTCTTGCTCATTGCTCTGTCATCAGGCACCAGAATAGTGCCTGACACATGTTAAGTATAAAATAAATATTCATTTTCTGAGTGAATGGATGGGTAATATATTTAGGAGCTTGGTGACATTTTTTTTTCAGTGCCCTAGAAATACCCACAGACTGGCAAATGAGATTCCACGAGGCTCTCTCTTGGACAAGGAAAACACCATATAGAGATTTATAGAGGAATATGAAACAGATGGTTGTAGAGCTGGTCCTCAGGGCATGCACACCTTTGGGCTCAACTCACTATCTTGATTTTTCATAGACTTGTCTCAGGAATAGAGGATTAGTTAAATGAATTATGGAATGTACTTCCTGACGATGAGATCCCTGTAGATATTAAAAATCATGTTGTAGAGGAATATTTATTGACACAGAGAAAAGTTCATGATATATTGCCAAGTGAAAAAAGCAAGCTTCAGAAAATGTGCTTAATATTATCTCCAGACCACTGAACACCCTACACAATCTCATCCTTTTCTGAACGACTCTCTTCCAAGATTGTTAGGAAATTATTTTTCTTGGCCTAGATCTTCTGAGGTCAAGTACTTTTGGTCACTGCTGGAATCAGAGGGACTGGGCATTTTTGGAAACCCCAAATATAGAAAAGCCTTGAAGTAGGTGTAATTTGTAGGATATTTATTTAATATTAAATGCCATTGGCCTGCTGGGAACCAAAGAGAAGGGGAAATTAACCAAGAAGGAGTTTGTGTTGCATTCCATTGTATTATATGCCTTGAAAGAGTTTAATTCCCACTGGTCATTCCTGTGATGCAATAAGAGAGCTGAAGTGCTCCACGGTGTAAGCCATAGAAAGAGATTCATCTCTCTGAGTGTTCCTAAGTTTTCTGCCCTTTCCTTTAATATCTAAATGACAATAATCTGAGAATCCTTCCTGTGTAACTGCAAGAGTCCAATCCTATGAGCAGTTATCTCTAAGACTGGCTGGAGATACGCTGTATTAGTTTCCTGGGGCTGCCATAACAATGTACCATAGCTAGGGGGCTTCAACAGCAGGAATGTATTGTCTCACAGTTCTGGAGGCTAGAAGTCCAGAATCAAGGTGTTGGCCAGGCTGGTTCTTTCTGAGAACTATGAAGGAGAATCTGTTCTAGGCTTCTCTCCTAGCTTCTGGTAGCCCCAGGCATTCCTTGGCTTCTCTGTCGTGTTCTCCCTGTATCTTCAGGCCATTTTCCCTCTATGCATATCTCTGTGTCCAAATATCCCCTTTTTATAAGGACACCAGTCATAATGTATTAAAGCCCACCCTCACGCGTCTCATTTTAACTTGATCCTTTGTAGAGAACCTGTGTCCAAATAAGGTCACATACACTGGGGGTTAGGACTTCACCATCTTTTTGGGTGGCACATTTAAACTCATAACAAATGCCATCTTGAGTGTGGCTGTGTTGTGCTTACATCTACCTTCTGTTCCGGCCCCATCCTGTCATCTCCCTGTCACCTCCTCTTCATGCTGTGATAGCTCACTCCTATCTAATAGCAAAAGGCTGTCATCTAAATAATCTTGACTAAGAGATGAGGATGACATAAGAAAAATTCAATGCAGAGAAGGAAATCTTGAAAGTGGTTATTGTATGTATTAGATTTTCAAGTCCAGAGTTCACAACCTCTCCCTGGGGTTCTGGCATCACTGCTCTGAATTATTGGCCTGTTGCCAGACTGTGGGATCTTATCATCCTTTGTAGGGGGATTGTCTCCATTTCACTTGTTTCCTCACCCCAGTCTAGGGCTCCCACTAGAAGAAACACAAAATCAATGAATATTAAAAATAAATACTCGAGAGATATACCATTTTCATAATTAAAATCTTGTGCTGCTGTTAAAAAGACTGCTTAAGACCAGGTGTGCAGCATCTGCATTTTGGTACATACCTTCCTGCTTAAGAGTGGGTAGGTTTTTACCTCACCGCTGCATGACTACAAACTGTCACCAAAATGATCTTGCACCACGTGTGGGGCTGTGCCTGCGCAGACTGAGCTGCTTTCTACATGAAAGCGGCAAGGCAGAAAATAGATGCCATGGGGTGCTTCTGGGATGGCACCATACATCACACTTCCCGTCAGAACTGTGTTGAAGTCAAGCGGGCTGAGATGATGCGGCACAGGGCATATGAGCCTGTGTTCCACTTTGCTCCTTGCCCTGCCCATGTATGATTATGCTTCACACGAAGTCCACCTTGTCACTGACACTTCAGGATGGTAGCTGGTTGCAGTCTGTTGATCAGTCCATGAATGAGGAGCAAGGGAACACTCCACTGGGTCAGGGGAGTAAGAGAAGGCATTAGGGAGAATGCAATAACTGAACAAGGTCATAGGGCTGAGATGTACATATTTGTGCCCTCGGGCTGGATATAGCCAACAAAAAATGTTGATCTAGCCTCCTCAGAAGATTTCACATAAAAGTAAAGATTTATGTTCTTTCTTGAAAATGGAAAGATCTATCAACATTAAGCATGCGTACTTATAAAGCAATAATAGTCTAGCTCTGAGAGTTCTTTGGCCCCTTGAGAAGGAGTGTGTGATCTTCAGTGATCAACAGTCCCTACCACTCCTTATTGTGTCCTCAATGGGCAGGCAGCATTAGTCAGCTCTTATCATCTATTGATCTTAATCTGATCTTTTTTAAAAATAGAGAAATATTTCTTTGTCACGTGGTTCTATCAGAGGTGGAAAACAAAAGAGACTGGGACTGCAATATGATTTTTCTTATACTACACAGTTTTATTCAGTCATATTGTTATTTCTCAGAGCCCAGTAAACATTTCAACTTTTAAGATCTCTGTTATTAAAAAAAAGAATAGGACTTAGTAGTCAGAGAAGGCGGATAGAGTAAACTAGTGGAATGGACATTGCCATCAGAAGAAACTAAATGAGGTATGAAAATGTATATTACAAGAAGCAGTGTGACTGTTCCTTGTCTAAGAATTACAACATGGTTAAGATACGACCTTCTGGCTGGAATTGGGGAGAGGAAGGTAGAAAAAATGGCTAGGGCTGGTGGCACAGTACAGGAAGACTGTAATGTGGCTTAAATGTCTTGCTAAGCAGTCGGGAAATCTGTGAGATCCCCAGTAGCAGAAATGATGGCACTAGGTGACCAGCACCATGGGCAGGTTGTTGAGAAAGAGAATGCGTGAACAAGGACTTTTTGAAGTCCTTGATGACGTAGCATATATTTAGGACTCAGCTAAACTTTGTCACCGTGGGGCAGGTCACCAGAGCAACCAGGTTAAAAAAAAAATTAAAAATGTGGTTAATAACCTAGAAGGCAAAATCAATTAGATTGGTTTTTATTTCATTTTCTTTAATTAGCTGATATTTCTGACCTCTTTGGGATCTAAGTAGATACTAGACATAGTTTTCTTGCATTTTTCTCTATTTGCCTAAATGGTGGCCAACATAATGCCAATAGTATGTACCATGTTACCATGGGCACAGCACATTTTTAAGCTTAGCTGGCTCCTGACCTGAGATAATGCTGATTTCCATTTCAATTTTCAGAAACTGATGCTTTATAGCAGGTTGGATATCAACATCCTTAGACATATTTTAGACAACTGGGGAAAATAAGACTGATTCTTAACGTGACACTAACTTCTTTAAGGGCTTCCTAAAACATATGAATATTTTAGTAACCATTTCATTCACTTAGCACTTCAGATTTGACAAATCAGTCCATAATTTTATTTGATTTTCATTGCAAGTTTGTGATATGGGGAGGGGGTTGGAATTTTTAAATGTAGAGAATTTGAAGTTCAAAAAGATGAAGTAATTTGTCCAAAACTCTATAACTAATAAGTGTCAAAGTCAGACCTGGAAAACAGGTTTTATAGATCCTGTGCCATTACTCTTTGCCCATTCAATGTTGAGTATATTCTATCCCCTAAGGCACTACATTTTTAAAGATACGATTTTTGAAAAAGAATTTTAGCATTATATCAGTACGGATATTTTTTTTTCAGTATCAAATGACAGGAAATATAACTCAGACTAGCTTTAATAAAATGGAAAGTTTTTTTGGACATACATTTTTAGGCAGTCTAGGATTCAGTTGTGACTTGATCCGAGAGGCTCAAAACATGTCAGGGAGACTTAGTTTTTCTCCATTTCCTGGCTCTGTTTTTTTTTTTTTTAAGATTTTATTTATTTATTTGACAGAGATAGAGACAGCCAGCGAAAGAGGGAACACAAGCAGGGGGAGTGGGAGAGGAAGAAGCAGGCTCATAGCAGAGGAGCCTGATGTGGGGCTCGATCACAACGCTGGGATCACGCCCTGAGCCGAAGGCAGACGCCCAACCGCTGTGCCACCCAGGCGCCCCCCTGGCTCTGTTTTCTACTGTGTTGACTTTTTTCTCAGGTTCCCCACAATAGCAAGATAGCTGGCAGTTAACTCTAGCCCTTCGATGTCTCCATGATTGCATCCAGTGGACGTGAGAGAACAAGTGTTTCTGGTGGCTCCTAAGTAAAGCCCCAGCATTCCTCCCAGTTGGACCCATTGGGCTGTGTGCCTATTTCAGAGCCAGTCCCTGTGACGGGCGATTTAGGATGCCGATGCACCAAGCTGAGTAACGGACTTCATTGCTTCAGGAGTGGAACCACACAGGGACTGTAAGTGGGCATAGGGAGGTTCTCCAAAGAAAATATGGGGTGAGAGTACCATTTTAAAAAAGGGAACTGGACTCTGGGTGGCCAAAGCAACACATTTAACGAGCCACTTACATTCCTGGCCCTAGTCTTGGATTGCTTGAAGAAATTAGACCTTTCATTGAAAACAGCCCACTGTCTACGAGGCAGTAGCTCTCCACACTGTGTGACATTCTAATGCAGGGAGAGCTGCTGTGGGTAAATTGTGAGGGGGGTAAAGTCTGTTTGTTGCACCATGGGTCCCCATTCTGAACTAAGGCTGCCAAGGGACTTGTACTTGGGTGGGCGTTTGCTATGTTGGTTCTTAATTAGCTTCAAGTTAAGTCCTAAGGTCTTTCTGGCCATTCTGTCTCCAGCTTCCTGCACGCCATACCCCACCTATATCCTATGGCACAGTTTTTCTACCTACCTGGTGCTTCTGGAATGCTGTCTCATGTTCCTATGCCTTTGCATGGGCTCCATCTTCTCTGTGGTATGCTCTTCTTATCTTTGGCTTCCTGACAGAGTCACACCTAATCATTCTTCAGGACTCTGTTTGGGGCGACCTAATTTATGAGCTTTTCTGATCCTGACCCTCCAGGCTGAAAGAGTGTCTCCATAGGATTCTGTACACTTAAAAAATAACGTACTGTTTACATTGACTTGTGATTCTTGATTTCCTTGTCAGTCCTCCTCCCCTAGAGCTCCTTTAGGGCCTTAATCTGATCTATTTGCCTTTTTCTGGTAACTATCCCAAGATTTTCCCACAGAAGGTTCTCAGTATATATTTACTAAATTGATGGAGAAATGAATATGTGAAAATCATCTCAGTAATAATTAAAAGGTAATCTCACTTTATCATTTATCCCCCTTTTTGATGCCAAAATGCAGGCAGAAGAAATGGTCTGAGCACACTTACCCAAAGCCAGCATAGGAAAGGAAGCAGATAGCCATCCTTGGGGATGAACTTCCCAGGATCACATTTGCGGTATCCAGTACTTTGCAAGAAACTTGCCATTTGCCATTTTTGCAATGACGATGGAAGCCGAAGTGGGCTTGGAAAACTCAGAGATCTGCAGCCCAATTAATGGCTGGGGCTGCTCATTATGGTGGGAAAGCTGTGCCCACACCCTGGCAGAAGCTGCCCACGTATGAGTGGCTTCATTAACTACCTTCTCTCCCGTGGAAGAGACTGCCAAGGGAGATGGTGTTGTCATCTAACAGGAGATCAACAGCCAAGGCAGCTCCTATCTTGCAAGCCATTATCAGAATATTGTGACCAACTTGTAGTTCTCAGAATCACAGGATGAGCAGAACATATATAGCTGGAAGTCAGGCGCTAAAAATAATTGCACAAGATTGAAAAAAAAACATAACCTATGAGAAAAAAGTTATAGTAATTAGCTTATTTCACTGGGAGAAGGAAAATACAGGCGAAATTTATTGTATTAACTGGCTTGAGGTCGACAAAGGGTAATTCCAGAGGATGGTGAATTTATAGCCGTCCATGTAAAAGGATTTTTCCTGTTGTCCTCTTTCCATTTCTTGCTTGATTTCTCCTCTGCGATATGTGATGAAAGATAATAATGTGGCAACTTCAGAAAACATATGAGAGTAAATACTTTGGGAGTTTGCAGCATTGTTGCACCATGTTGAAACTACCTCCCTCCTTTCCCCCTCCAAAAAGAAAAACGCAGAAAGAAGTAAGCATACCATCTGCAAGAGCTCTTTTCTCTTTTACAGCCATCCTGTCACCATCTGCTAAAATCCTCAGCCCACCTGCATAGTGAACAACATTAATTGTCTTCCAGAAATGCACAAGAACCACAATCTCCCCCAAGACCGAGGGTAGGAGGAAGGAGACATTTTATAGCACTTTTAAGTGAAGTTTTACCCTGCAACCCACCTGGTTCCCTTTGTTAATCTACTGCATGCTCAACCAAGCTTATAAGCAGGGGATAGTTCTTGGGTTAAACAGAATCTTAGCATTTGTTTATTCCTTGGCTCCTGTCTTTGAAATTTCTAGTGCCTAGAGCAAATCAGAGGTGCTATTCCTGAAGTTGAGAAGGGTTTGGAGGTTATTCTTGAAAGCGGCATGAGGATTTTCTTTGCTTTGGATCAGGAAAATTTTTTCAGCCAAATCCTGGTGTGTTTCCTATATGTAATAATGGCTAGAGTTTGGGTCTCCTAGCTGATACTGAACAACTGGCCTGTGAAGTAAAAGGAAATTGGCTAGTCTTTCTCATGGATATTATTTGGGGCAGGAAGATTTTTCCTTTTGGAAGTCCTTTTGCTGTCCTGTATATTGAAGGATGTTTTCCTTTCCTGGATCTTCTCCATTAAGTGCCATTGGTGCTTCCTGTCACTGTGGCAACTCCAACCCCCCCAAACATTTCCAAACATCCCCCATTGAGAACTATTGAACCTGTCTGTCTTCCTTACCTTTCGCTGTTGCAGGAAAGAGGTTTATTTGCCGCTTCCTGCCCAGGTGAAGATATACTGGTTTGTGTAGCTCCGAACTATATGATCAGGGCCGTATGCTACCAGAAAGAGTCTAAAATTGTGAAATATTAAGAGTGTATGTGGCAGAAATATCCTTGAGGCTAGTGTCTCCTCCCCTCCCCCCACCCCACTCCTATCCTTCCTTCTCTTTCTCACACGTGCATATATACACACACAGTGCGAATCTGAAGTTGATAGCAATCCACCTGAAGCAAGAAGCAGTTGAGAGGAAAAAGAAGGTGTAATTCAAATAACCAGTTATCATCAACCAATTTGAAATATTAATAGCCATTGTTTGTAATTGGTCTATGTGTACATATTCTTTTGACAAGTCCACTTTGCAGTTATATTATTGGATGTCAGTTGACAATGCCTGTGACTAGTTTGGGCTAATATTTTATTATTTATTTATATGTCACTTATTCAGTCATTCATTGATTTGTTCATTTACCATTTGTGGGCATCACTGTATATGAATAACAATCCATAAACAAATTGGGACTTTTTCTACCAGTTAGCCTTATACACTGAGGATATTTTTATATAGATTCATCAGATTCAGCCTCTCTCAACCACTTTATCACTTTCTTTATAAGAAAGAGCTTATGTTGGCTACTTTCCCTTCCTTAAGCAGCATTCCCTTCACAGAACAGGGGAATAAAGACCTGCTATATAGCAGTCCCTTAAAAATTTATTTATTTATTTATTTGAGAGAGAGAAGAAGAGAGTAGGGGGATGAGGGGCAGAGGGAGAAGGAGAGAGAATCTCCGACTCCCCACTGAGCGCAAAGCCTGACGTTGGGCTCTGTCTCATGACCCTAAGATCATGACCTGAACCAAAATCAAGAGTCGGATGCTTAACCAACTGAGCCACACAGGCGCCCCTATAGCAGGCCCTTTTAAGGCTGTATTTGCACAGAAGATGAGTTTTGGCATTTTATGGCCGATTGTGAGGCAGTGAGTCATATTGCAAAGTCAGACTGATTCAGTTGGCTTGACATCTAGAATAATCACTTATTTGGTAACTCCTCTATTGCATGGCAATCAACCAACGTGGATTGACCATCGTAATGATCAATCCAGTATGCTGTATTCTCTCTTTTCCATGCCAGGCTGTTACATTTGTGAGTCAAAGCTATTTTTAATCAACAACTACAAACTCATTTCAGTATCTATCTGTGTACTACACACTGTGTTGATGAGTCAGGACACAAAGATAAACATAACAGGTTTTGTGGAAAGAAAACAGGCTTAGAAGTCAGAGAAATTGGCTTCAAACCCCATAGGCTCTTTGGACAAGTCACTTAACCTCTTTAATCTACTGCAGCATGGCTCTGCTGAGGGTTAACACCACAGTGTCAACTGCACAGGGGCCCAAAAGCAAGAATTCAGCAGCAACCATTGCCGTTAGGAAAGTGAGACACAGGTCACAGTACTTGCTGTAATTATGTAAAACTGTAAATTCCAGGTATACATATTATCATGTCTTATCTTAATTTTAAATTCTTTAAAAAATGCAGATTTAGCATATATACGCTGTATGGAGTGACTGCATATCCACACTTTGTATCCAGACTTTTCCTTGATATCTGAAGATACATTGCAAGTGCTATGCAGACCAAACATGACCCCGCCGCAGCTCTGTTCAGAATATTATTTCACAATTGTTCCATATACTGTGGGACTGAGTCATCTAATGTAGCTTACAGGAAAACAAGCTGTATATTACTGTAGGTGACCGTAATGTTGTGCACTTATTTAAGAATCCGGTGTTCACCACTTCCAGTTGAAAGTACATGAGCAAATTAGGAAGATAATATAATTATATATACTGAAATTAGGTTAACATAGATACTCTAATAGCTCAGTATGACCACAGACTAGGATTTCAATATCAGAGTGCTGCCTCTCTTTGTAGACACAGCCTCTCTCACACACATACATCTATTCAAGGTGTCCCTCACAAACAGAACTTTCTGGTAGATTTTATAAGTGCCTAATGTAGAATGATGATTATTTGGTTTTGTAGTTGCTTTCTACCCTAGAAGGGAAAAACAGTCCCTTGAGGTCAGAACATCCCAAAACTAAATAGGTTTTAATAGCAATATCTGCTTCACTCACAAATCTCCAATTTAGGCAGGGCTCAGCAGGGATGCTTCATCTCTTTTCTACCTGAAGTTAGCAGGGGCAGCTCAAAGGCTAGGTGCTAGAATCATCTAAAGTAGTGGTTCTCAACTGCTGGTGGTTTTGCCTTCTCCATAGGGGGCATTTGGCAATGTCTAGAATTATTTTTGATTGACACAACTTGGTGGAAGGGTGCTACTGGCATCTAGTGCTAGGGGCCAGATGCTGCTCAACATCCCACAATGCCCAGGAACCTCCCCTCCCCAAACAAAGAATTATCCTCCCCAAAATGTCAGTGACACCAAGGATGAGAAACGCTGATACAAAGACTTGTTCGTTCAGATGTCTGGTGGTTGATTTGGTGTGTTTGCTGGAGGGCCTCAGTTCTTCTTCATATGGACCTCTCCAATGTGGCCTTTCTGCCCTCCATGTGGACGTCTTAAATAACAAAACTTCAGCTGAGTACACTTGAAGATCTGACTGGGTTTATTCAACAACTCATGAATCAGGCAGCATCCCATCTAGTGAATAGAAAGGAGCTCCGCCAAGCTGTGGAAAAGAAGGGGTTTTAAAGGGGCAAGAAAGAGGAAATGATTAGCAAAGAATGCAATGTTCCAGGCAAGGTTGCCCTCAGAGGCAGAATGGAAAGGGTCTGTCGGGCAGGTCAGCTCATAGTGCTGACCAGGTAATTCCAGGTTGACTGGATAATAATCCTGGGAGGGGTTGAAACTTCAGTTAGGTTAGGTATTAAGTCTTGGTTTGCTAAAGAGGGGTTTAGTACAAGTGACTCCATTTTGGGTCTGTTGTCTCTTTTTTAGCACTAGTTTGGGCTTCCTCATGGTGTAGTGGCTGGCTTCCAAGCTGGGGAGTGTCCTGACAGAGAGCAAGACAGAAGCTGACTTCTTTATGTGACCTGGACTCAGAGGTTACATAGCATCTCTGAGATGGAACAGTTAAAATCTCACCCATAGTCATGGAGGGACATGGACTCTGCCACTCTGTGGGTCATGTTATAAAAAAAGCAGAAAATGAAATTTACCACAGATACCATGTCTCATTCTTCTTTGTATCTCAGTACCTTAACAGTCAATGGAAGGTAACAGATGCTCAGTCTGTGCACTCTTGAATTGTATTAAATTAAGTAAACTTGATATATGAAATATACGATAAACAATGAGGAGATTTGGCATTATACATAACAATTTTCCACAGAGTACCTTTAAATAGTGACTTGTTCCACTTCATTATAAAGTATGATTTAATTATGAAAATTTCAATGGCATATTTATTCATCTGGGTGTTTGTTAATTCGGTATTCATTGAGCACATACTGTAGGCAAGAGAGTGTGCAAGTGCTGGAATACAAAGATGGATCAGACATAGAATTGCCTTCAAGTCACTCACAGTTTAGTGGGGAAGGTGAGCGACGTATATAAATCACTCTAATAGAGGCTGGAGTTCGTTAGAGGTACAAGTAAAATACTATGGTTCCATAAGGAAACACACAGCTTTTCAGAAATAGAAAGCAAAGACTTTATTAAGGATGTTCACTTTAATGAATACAAAATCTTTTTACTTCCTCACTCTACACTTCTATAATTGCAAGGGGAAATTGGCAGAATTTTATCCAATTTTATAATACTCAGTCGAAGCAGTCACTTAAAACATGACTGAGGTCCATCTGCTGTGCAGCTGTTAAGTCTGTCTATCTCGGTCAGAGTCACTTATTGCTATGGGTAGACATATCTCTCCACAAAGATAGGGCAAATATTCTTACTGTAATCCTAGGACATTCCAATCCAAGCGACAGAGAAAAGTAGAAAAGTTACAGATACCCATATCCTGCCCCAGAAAAATAGACCTGTTATAATTTAGTAGGAGTATTGCATATCTATCTTACAGAATTTTAGTGATCTTCAGGGACATTTCTGGAAGTCTGTGTGCTTTGGTACCTCTCTGCCTTAAAATACCCAAAGAGGGAATTGGGGACTCATGCCAACCCCACTAGTTCTTGGCACTCAGACCATATAAATTTGTTAATCAAGTTTATCTCATCCAAAACATTAATATACTTTAAATGCCATTTTAAAATATATGTGGCATTTGGAGAAATAATTAATGGTATTTTAGAAATTGCTGGTGACATTTTGTAAAATTCTACGTCTATAATTGAGAGAGAAAAGAAATTCTAGCAGCATGGAAACCAGTTCGAAATCTGTGATATAATCACGGAAAGAGATAGTGACCTGGCTTAGAATAATACCAGAAGGAGGAATCAAAATCACCAATATTTACTGAGTATTTGCCATGCAACAGGGATTATATATGGCTACATAAGAATTGTCTGTGTTAATACAGCAATCATTTGATATAGGTACTATTATTTTCCCATTTTACAGATGAGGAAACTGAGTTTTAGTAAGAACTAATCAGTAGAACTGGAATTCAGGTCTACCTGAGCCTGTTCCTGTAGTCCACTGCTTTAACCATTATGAACATAGTACCTGATACAAGGAAAGAGGTAGACGGGATCAAGGAGGAAGCATCTAGATGATACAGTAATAGGACTGGGTTTATGGAAAAAGAAAGAGTGAGACATCTGGGATAACAGCCTGGTCTTAACCTGAATTTGGCCACCAGGGTGGGTGGAGGTGCAGTTCTCTTAGATTGAAGACACAAAATCATCGGAATTGGCTGAAAGACGAGTTCAGTTTTTTGAGCTTGTTGGATGAAAATGAAGCGTTCAGTAGGCCATTGGATATATGGCTTGAGGTTCAGGAAAGAGGTCAGGATAGGAGATACATATTTGAATGTCATCAGCCTAGATGTGAAGCATTGGGAGTGATAAAAAAGGTCCAGGAAGAATATAAAGCTTAGGGAGAGAAGGTGATATCACTAAACATTTCAAATAGAATTTGCTTTACTATGTGCTGTTTGGTGTGGGGTGGTGGGGGTGGTGGGGGTGGTGGTTGCAGAGCAGGGCAAAAGAATACAAGATTGTTGGGCCAAACTGCTCAAAGTCTAGACGTGGTGGCATAACCAGCATATGTGAAACAGCCTGAGAATGATTACCATCAGAATACAAAAGACAGCAACATACCTTTCAGAATTAGGAAAGAAAGAACAGAATTAGAATAAGATTTATTTGGAAAACTTCCTGGAGTTCAGATTTGAGCTGTTTTCCTGAATGTGGAATAGTATAGGGGAGAAATAGGGGCCTCAGTGAGGCCTGTGGAGGGGGCAGGGCAAGGAATCCTCTCCCTGTGCCTCTGCCCTCACCTTTCCTGCAGGGGAAGAGACATCTGCCTCACTTATGGCTCATGCTTTGAAGCTGTTGTCTTTGTATCTGAGGCAGGAGATGGGAATCAGTAAGACATATGGTAGGGAGAAGAAGCCAGGTATGAGAACAGAGACAAGTTGGAATCCACAAACTGATCTCATGGTTTTTCACTCCTCTGCCTTGATGGTGTGAGTGTCCACAAGAGAAGCTAGGACCCTTCATCGTTGAGCTAACTGCCCATCTGGCTCAGGAGTTAGAGAAGGTGAGGGAGGATTCACGGGGAGGTGGAGTGGTTGCAGACCCAATTGCTGCCCCACGCCCAAAAAATGATTCAGCAGGTGAATGACAATATGTGTGAGCTACACAATGGCTGCTGCCTTACTTCCATCCTCCAAGTTTTACACTGAAATCTGAAGTGATTCAACCTAACCAGACACCCACCAGTAAGGAAATTCTGGGAAATGTAGTTTATCTTACCCAAGTTAATTCTTTTTTTTTTTCAGATGGGGGCAGGGGCAGAGAGAGAGAGAGACAATCTTAAGCAGACTCCATACCCAGCATGGAGCCTGACACAGGGCTTGATCTCACAACCCTGAGATCGCAACCTGAGCCAAAATCAAGAGTCTGAGACCTAACCGACTGAGCCACCCAGGCACCCCAATACCCAAGTTGATTCTTTACAAAGCCCCCATACTATGTATAAAGGTAACCAGCTGTGCATGAACAGCATGGTTTGAAGAGAGCCAGCAAGTCAATTTAGCTCAGTGCTTAAAATTTGCTCTCAAACGTTACCATGAATCACAAATACCTCGACAGCTGGATAAAGCAGTTTCTGATTCTGTGGTCTAGGGTGGGGCCAGAGAATGGCATTTCAAGTTCCCAAGTGATGCTAACTCTCCTGGCCCAAGGACCATATTTTGAGAACGGTTGGTTTAGCTGAAGCACAAAGTGCTCACTAAGTTTTAGTGAGAAATAAGAGTGCAAAAGAAAATATAGCAAAGGAATAGTTAAGAAAAGATATTGAACAGTGGACAACTGTTGAGTGATATCCAATGTGACAGGACATCATTATAAGTGACTGAACAGGAAGTTAACTGGCAAAGTTGATGCTTGCAGCAGGATGTGTTCTTGCTGTGTGGGAGGCACAGCCTTAAGTAGAGCTTGGAAGTGAGGAAATAAAATGTAAGACCATTTACAATAATCTAGTGATACAGATCCAGAATAGGGAGGGAGTGACTGTGGAAACAGAAAGAAGGGATGCAAGAATGAAAACTACTTTTTTTTTAAAGATGTATTTGAGAGAGCAAGAGAGAACTTGAGTAGGGAGAGGGGCAGACAGAGAGGGAGAGAGAAAATCTCAAGCAGGCTCCTTGCTGAGCATGGAGTAAGATGTGGGGCTTGATCCCACAACCCTGAGATCATGACCTAAGCTGAAACCAAGAGACAGATGCTCAACCAAGTCACCCAGGTACCCCTGAAAATCTTTGGACATAGTGTTATATTCCCCACTCCTTCTTTCCCCTGAACAATATGGTCTTATGTCTCTTTTCTTTATGTCACCAAAGTCCAGGTAAAGGGATCTCAGCCTTTAATTATTTTTGTCTTTTGTAACTTTTTCCCTGAGTTTATTACCAATACCTGTACGTTGCAGGAAATTTGGAAATCAGAAAAGTATAAAGAATAAAGTAAAAGTTGTCCCTCAGGCCAGATGTAATCACTGTCAAATTTGGGATGTATTTCTTCCCATTCTTTTCTGTGTGTGTGTGTATGTATGTGCATATGTTTTATTTTACTTGAAATTGGCAGGCTTGCCATGACCACATTGAAGTTAATCTTAACTGGGCGGTTAGGAGGGCATGTTACTGGTGTCTCAGCCAAGGTAGCCCTTGTGGCACTCAGTGTTCTTGTCAACTTTCATCTCCCTGAAGAATTGCCGTCTTGCCTTTTCAGACAGTTCACTGCTGGTGACATCAGTGACTAGGGCTGTCAGCAGCTTGCTATATGACTTCAGACTGATGTTTCCTGAGACATCAAATGAGTTCAGACAAGGGTAACAGAGCTCTTGGGTAGCAAAGCTTAGGGTCTGAGAACCTGTGTAGCTAGACCCAAGTGATGGGTCTGCACTGAATCCCTGCAGGATAGAAATTATAATAAGAAGAGTAACAAAAGGATCAACAATGAATGTATTGAATGCTTACTGTATGCTAGGGTCTTTATATCTTAGGGTTATCTCATTTAATGTGTTATCTCATTTTGTTCTTAAAACATTCCAATGAGAACGAGTCTGTTATTTTATCCATTTTTCAGATGGAGATATTCTGGCTTGGAGAAGTTAAAAACTTGGTAAAAAAGAGACCGATGCTTAAAAACTAGATGACTTGTCCAAGATGAAATATGTAGTACATGACAGGGTCTAGCTTAGAACCCAATCTTCAGATTTCTAGGTTATTACTTTTTCTGCTTCAATCCCTTGCTGTCCTGAAGAAATCACAATTCTTTCTGATGCCGACCACAGCTTAGAAACTCTCTCTTCCCTGCCCATGTTTCTGATTCTGGATTTACAGTCATTTCTGATCTCACTGTCTGCTTGCTGCATCTGTGTCTACAGATTCAAATGTCGGCACTTCTGCCCCCCGCAGTCTGGTAATCTGACCCCTGAGTGTGTCTCAGCTCAGGCCATGTCCTCCCCTGGGCATCCGCAGGAAGGCCCAAAACCTCCTCACTTGACATTGGTGAGCTAATGAGAACTGTGAAGGACAGTGATGACTTATTCTGAAGGCACTGCATAAGTGCTCAGCAGAACGTGACGAGAGCAGTTTACCTCCAGTTCACGCACTCAGAACCCACCCTGTGCCATCTGTCTCCTCCACACTCTGGCTCCTTCTTCCTCTTGCTGCCCTCCCTCCACTGGGCCTCCTTCCTCTCCCCTGGAGCATAGTGCGGGGACCCTTCTTCCCTCTGTGTAAGGCATAGAGGACACGAAGGGCCTCTGTCCCCCTGTCGTGTGTGTCTATCCTCTGCAAGTGGCAGGGAACTATTTTTACATCTGTTTCCTCAACAAGATATAATGGGAAGGCAGGAGGTAGGTTTCAAACAAATAACTTCAGTTACTTTTATAAATAAATTTATAATGGTGAAAAACTGACATTTCTAACAAACTCTCTTCATCAGGAAACTTTGTTTTTCAGCTTCAACTTTTAAATCTGCTATTTATTTATTTATTTATTTATTTATTTTTTAAAGTTTTTTTTTTAAGTTTTTTTTTTTTGTTAAAGATTTTTTTATTTATTTATTCGACAGAGAGACAGCCAGCGAGAGAGGGAACACAAGCAGGAGGAGTGGGAGAGGAAGAAGCAGGCTCATCGCAGAGGAGCCTGATGTGGGGCTCGATCTCATAACGCCGGGATCACGCCCTGAGCCGAAGGCAGACGCTTAACCGCTGTGCCACCCAGGCGCCCCATTAAATCTGCTATTTATTTCATGCTCTTTGCTGAATCATGCATCCAAGGCAAATTTTGCTTCACTTGGTACTTTTGTTTTTCTTTATTTGTTTTTGATTCATTTATTCTAATTATTACTCATTTGTAGAGTTTTCAATTAATCCTCATATCAACAATTAGACTACTTTTTTATAGGTGGTCCAGGAATTGAACAGCTCATTAAACTGGACATGAAACATGAGTATCTTCAGAGTAGGCAACAGTCACTTAGCAACGTATCAAGTAAGACAGGGGATTTTGTCCCTGATGATTTATCTTCATGTGAGGGCATATCTTATAATATAGACAGATAGATGTAATAAAATATAATATACATAATGTAATATATATAGGAAATACATGTAATATATATATAATATATAGTATATATTAGGTATATATAACATTACATATATAACTGTATATAACATTATGTACATAACTATCAAGTATATATAGTATGAATAACTATATACATATATACACATGTATATAACTCTATATGTATATAAAGCATTTATATTATATTCATACTAATATAATATGTATTATTAATATAATATATTACTCATTTTTATATATTATAAATATATTTATAAAATGCCAAGCAGAAAAGCCATTTGTTTTAGCAATAAGCAAGTTCTTATGACTCCCCAGGGAGGTTTCAGAACAGGGATGGAGACAAACCCCTGATGGTAGGCAATGAAAAGGTGAGAATGCGGTGAGGAAGCAGAGGCAGTGGATATGGAAAATTCATTTGAGAAGTTGAACAATGTGAGAAGGGGAAGGTTGGAAGAGAGAGAGAAAGGAGAGAGACAGCAGAGACAGGGAGAAAGAGGAGCAAAGCATCAGATAGAGACGTTTTCAAGACTGGAGGGGTGTGTGTGTGTGTGTGTGTGTGTGTGTGTGATTAAAGGACAAGATGCAATGAAGGACGAAAGATAAAGGGTGCACAGTTTAGAGAGCTGAATCCCAGGGAAGGGATCTCTTGTGAGGAGAGGCTAGGCAAGAATATGAGGCATAGAAGGCAATCTCTTTGTTGTACACTTAGCAGAGGACAGGAATGAAAGCAAACCATTGAGTACCTACCCCGAGCCAGGTATTTTGCAGATCTCTTTCATTTGCATTGCTCACTCCGTGGGTGAGCGTTACCCAGTTCATGAGTAGACTAAGGCGAGAAGAGATTAGGTTAGTTAACCTGTGGCAGGATTGCCAGTGTGTGGCGGAGCTGGTATTAGATTAAGTTTTCTATTTTCAAAACCCAAGTTTTTTGCCCTACACCTCTTTAACTTCTAAAACTCTATCTAGTGGAAGACAAGAGGAGACAAAGAGGGTACAGTGGGACCAGTGTTTCAGGAGCAGCTGAGGAAGCCCCAGGGCTGGGTTACAAACATAGCAGTGCAGCAGGTAAGCTACTGTGGGGAGCTGGCCAGCCCCAGGAATGGGAGAGGTGAATAAAACTCTAGCAATGGCTCCCACATTACTCTTCAGTATTTGTGGGGGAACAAAAAGAGAAGATGTGGAGAGCAACCCAAGCAGAGGGACAAGTTAAGAGTAAGCATCTGGGGTGTTGAAAGAGGTAGAACCTGAGGTTGAAGCTAGACATTGGTTCAGGTGAATGAGAAATGAGAAAGGCCCAAAGAGCAGACGATATTGAGGAAGCAAGCTTAGGAGGTATGAGGATGGCTTATCTGGCCATTCCTTTGGGGATTTAGCTGCTTACCTTTCCACCATGCCTCCTGGCCAGACCAGACCAGACATCTTTCAGTACTTCCTCAAATGAACAACATTCTCTTCTGTTCTTTGCACATGCTCTCCTCTACCTGGATGCTTCCCCTGACTCCCTGTCTCTTTATTTGTTTTTGTTTTTTTTTTTTTTGCTCAGGTTTCAGGCTGGAGAATGAATCATCTAGTACCTTCCTTGACAGACTTGGACTGAGGTAAGTGCTTTCTGTTGAACCCTGTATTTTCTTTATCATACATTTCTAATTATTTTGCAATCATTTATTTGTCCCTTTCCCTGCTCTGGATAGAAAGTTTTGTGAAGACAGACCATGCTGATTGTGACCTCCTCCAGCCCCAGGTGCTTGCTGTCGCTCCTGGCACATGATTGGAGCTCCGTAAGTATTTGTTGAAAGAATGAATGAATAAATTAGTTAATAAATTACTTAAAATATTTTTTATTCTACCTCTTCTTTCTGTCTAAATGAAATTGTTCACCCTGGTATTGTTTCATCTCTAGTTTTTTCTTCTGGGACGAGTACTTAATTAGCATCATTGTGAAGAATCTTTCTGGCATTACCATTGTGCATCTTTTCAGATGTTTTATATATTTTCATCTGGGCAATGCAAACTCAAATGTCCACAGTAGAGCTTATCTTATTCTAAAAATTTTGTCCTCTTCTGACTTTCCTATTCATGTCAATGGCAGCAACATTATGCTCCTGGTTACCCAGCCATACCCCTCTCTTGTGTCTTCATAGCCTGGCCACTAATCCTTATTTTTTATAATGCTTTCCTAGTGGTTCTTAGGACATCACCCTTGTCCAGGACCTTATTACATGCCTGGAGCATATGGAAAAATTCTGCCATTTTAAAAAATGGTGCTCACACAACGGTATATCCACATACAAAAGAATGAAGTTGTATCCATATCTCATACCATGTATATAACAAAAGTCGGTGCAAAATGGATCATAGACCCGAATGTAAGAGCTAAAACTATAAATCTTGTAGAAGAAAACATAGATAGGCATAGTTGCCTGGGGTGGACACCTAAAGCAAAAGTGATGAAAGAAAAAATAGATAAATTGAGCTGAACCAAAATTTAAAGTTTTGTGCTTCAAAGGACACCATCAGGAAGTAAAAAGGCAACCCACAGAATAAGAGTAAATATTTACAAATTATATATTGGATCATGTATCTGACTTGTATCCAGTATATGTGTAAATACATATAAAAATAAATAACTCTTACAACTCAGAATAAATATCATTAATCATCAGGGAAATCCAAGGAGATACTACCTCATACCTACTAGTATGTATACTAGTTATAATCTAAAGGACGATAATAGGTATTGGCAAGGATTTGGAGAAATTCAGACCTTCTTCCAGTGCTGTTCTGAATGTAAAAGAGGACAGCTATTTCAGAGAAAATTTGGCAGTTCCTCAAAATGTTAAACGTAGAGTTACCATATGACTCAGCAGTTCCACTCCTATGTATATACCCAAGACATAAACACATATGTCTACACAAAAAGTTCTAGCAAAAGTGTTTATAGCAGCATTATTTATAATAGCTTGAAGTGGAATCAACCTAAATGTTCTTCTTAAAATTAATGAATGGATAAATTAAGTGTAATATATCCATATAATGAAATACTATTTGGAAATAAAAAGAAATGAAGTATCGACCCATGCATGCTGCGACATGGATGACCCTTGAAAGCGTTATGCCCAGTGAAAGAAGCCAATCACAAAAGGCAGCATACTATATCATTCCATTTGTACAAAATGTCCAGAATATGCAAATCTACACAGACATGAAGTAGGTTCATTTATTAACCTACTTAAGGGCTGGGGAGAAAAAGGAAGGGCTGAGGATTGACTGCTAACGGATATGAGATTGTTTTTAGGGAGGAGCAAAAATGTTCCAAAATTAGATCATGATGATGGATGCACAGCCTGTGAACATGCTAAAAATCACTGACTTCTACACTTTAAATGTGTGAATTGTATATTATGTGAATTATCTCAACAAAAAAGTCTCCTAGATTGTTCTTTTCATCTCTTCCACTTCTGATCCATCCAGCTCATTACCACCAGCTAAACCATCATTTTGTACATTCACTTTTCTGCTCAGCACCCATCGGTCCAAATTCCTTTATTTGGTATTTGGGGCTTTTCATGTCCTAATTTCAGTGTGCCTTTTTGATACCCTCACCTGCTTTGCTACATGAATTCTCTGCTTCACCTGAAAGGGCTTACTCCCTTGCCCTGTCCTGTACTTTTGCCCCTTCTCTAGAAAGCCCTTTCTCCTTCTTTTTTGTAAGTCTTAATCTTGCTCTTCTTTTAGGCTTTATCTCTTCAATGGCAATTTCCTTGGCACATGCCATTCTCAGGAATTTCTCTCTCCCATGATCTCCACTACTCATTTTGTACTTACTGTATTCTACCTCTGTGATGAGTGGAGAGCAAAGTTATGTTCAAATTATTTAGAAACAAAGGCAAGAAAATCAACACACATATTCAGAACCCTCCCCAGAAATAATCCCATTTTATGTTATGCTTTGGAAATAATTTAATGATGAGTTTAAGGTGCTAGGAAGTGATAACCCTGAAACATAATTGGTTTAAAATAGACTGAATTCTTGAAAACCGGACAGCACAGTGTGTGAATGTTGTAATTGACAAGAGCACTTAATGACTGATAATGAGTAGTGGAAAAGAGGAATTGGAAAGAAAAAAATTGATAGTCTATCTTCTGGGCTGTCTAGACCCTAATCCTTTATTCCTTGTATAAAATTGCCTCTTAGTATAGAGAAAGAAATGGCCTAGGTATGAGGACCACAGTGATTCTATAAGACAATTTATATTTTTTCTTATAATGTCTTAGTTTGAGGAAGTGCCTCAAATACCATAATTCCTGTGTAAGGCCTAAGACAAGAAAATTGTCCTCATTAGGCAAGAAATACTATCATTAATAATAATGACAAATATTTAATTCTTATTATCCAGGCCTTGTATTTACATGCATTTTCTCATTTAATCCTCACAATAAACCTCTGAGCTGCATGTATACTATTATTATTCTCATTTTATACAACTTGTCTGTATTAGTTCAGATTAGGTTTGAGTGTAAATAGGAGAAAACCTTAAAAATAACAGTTAAGTCAGAAGTGCATTTCTCTATCATGTAAGTGTGCAGAAGTGTTTGTCCCAGGTTCGGATGGCATCTTGCAGCTCTGTCTTAAATCTGCAGAGGCTGAGACCCCTACCAGTTCCCCATTCTCTCATCCATTGGGTGTTAACTTGAACCTCATCATTCAGGGTGAGATCTATGTTTTAGGCAATAGGATTGAGGAAAGAATGAATAACAAAGGTAGAGAGTATATTAGCTTTCTTTTCAGGAAAGTTATCAGAAATTGGTCATAGGACTCTCAAAATGGACAGAATTAGACATATGGGACACATAAGAGAATTACCTACAAGGAAGGCTAGGGAACATAGTCTGTATTCTGAGTGGCAATGTGCCCAACTAAAAATTCTGTTATTGTACAAAAAAGGTTAGAATGGATAGTGGGACATGACCAGATGTTCCTAATGTGTCATCTAAGGTCAGAAACAGCTAGTAAGTGATGGGGCAGAAATCAAATCTGATCTGTCTGCTCAGAGCCCATGTGCCTCCTGAGCACCTAGATTCTTCTTAATTTGAGAAGAGAAGCCAAGATGAAGAGTAGGGCACTCACAGTCTTAGCTAAGTGTACTTAGTAACCCACAAGGCTGCTTTGTTTGAGCAAAGGCTTTAGGTCACCTTGCACTCAAGGAGGGAGTTGCAAGCTCCCAGTGTTCTTATGCAGATCAGAAATGAGATTCATCATCACTGGTATCTAACTCTTGTTCTTGATCTGAGTTAGCTCTAGAGACCGAATAGTGGTCATACATTTTTCATGTTCCATTATCATTTATGGTGAATCACACAACAATTGGTTTTCTAATCATTAATAGTAAACACAATTGCACTGCTCAACTTCCCACTATACAAAGTATATTGCACAGAGACAACATAATTTCTTATTTATATCTGGAGACTTATATTAAGTCTCACACAGGAAAAAGAAATTCAACTTTAGCTTTACAGAATTTAAGAAGGTACTTTAGAGATCTTTGAGGCTGGTATTTAACAACAATGATTTTTGTTAAGTAAAAGTTGCATATTTTATTTTATTTTAAAGAGAGAGAGAGCAAGAGGGAAGAGGGAGAGGGAGAGGGGGAGAGAGAATATTAAGCAGGCTCCAGGCCCAGCACAGAGCCCAACATGGGGCTCGATCTCATGACCCTGAGATCAGGCCCTGAGCCAAAGTCCAGAGTCGGAAGCTTAACCGACTGAGCCACTGACAGGTGCCTCAAAAGTTGCATATTTTAATGTGGTGTTCACCCTGTCCTCTGACACTTCCAGTTCCCTGGTGTTTTGTTTCTCTTTTCTTTCCCTTCAGGTGATTTTTTTAACCTTCCAGGGTTAAGAAAGTGGGCTTTGAAATAAGAGTTTCACTGTTGTCCTAGCGGTGTGATTTTGAGTAGGTCACCTAAGTCTAAAATGCTCCCTTCCTAGTGTGGTTGTAAGAATTAAATAAGAATATACTTTGTAAAATGTGTAGAGTAGCGTCTTCCACAAATTATCTATTTTTAATTATTATTTTTTTCTGACTCTTTCATCCTTCTTTTATATCCTTCCTCTATTTGTCAGTGAGTGATTCTTCTAACCATTGATTGTTCTGCACACCCATGAAGGACGCTCTTTCTGTCACAAACCAGAACACTTACTGATCGGTTTGGTCAATAGTATGTGCTGGCTGGGAATGCATTGTTTACCTCCATCAGTCTTGCAGCACTGTGTGGGAAGAGCAAAAGCTTTGGCCTCCCCAGGACCTGGTTTTGATTTCTGGCTCTGTGTCTTCTTGATAGTGTTACCTAGGATGCATTATGTGCTCTGAGTTTCTGTTACTTCATTTATTAAATAAGAATGATGATCACCCCTAATTTGCAAGGTCATAGGAAAAATTAAAGATCGTGAATATGAGTACCGAATACTGTTGCCTAGTTGTAGGTATTATCAGTGCATGGTATCCTTGGGGTAGAGGGAACTCGTTTGGCAAATTGGGCTGGTCAAAAACACAGTGAAGCAATTTGGCCAAATGACAGTGGGTTGCCATAGGAAAATATTCCAAATGAGAGTCAACCCAGGCTGAAGAGAATTTCTTGCTTCTCTTGTAAATACTATGGAAATTTTGTTGTCATTGAAACTGTCAGGAAGGCTAACAGGAGGGAACTGTTGTGTTTTCAGCTTGTTCTTGAAGCCTCCCGGACCCCTGTTTATTTGCTCCTTTTTCCTCTAGTAGGCCTTTACCATTCTTCTCTCTAGAGGACTGTGAGGACATTAATCCTGTCTGCAGAAATCCCTCTTTAGTCTACAGATCATAAAAAGTGTGAGATCATCTATGACTGGGTACACACAGAGACTATGTGTTGTAGAAGAGTATTGGGCTGGGAATTAGAGTACTTGGATTTCTGTTAACAGCAAACCATGCGACATTAGATAGGGCCATCTGTCTCTCTGGGGCTCCATTTCTTTTTGTTGAAATGGAGAGGCAGAATCAGTGATTTGTAAGGTCTCTTTAGCATTCAAAATTCTAAAGTGGTGTGATTAATTAAGTAATCCAGATCTCTGACTTGCAAAAAGTATTTCCTAGGTCATTGAGTTTTCTGGTGCAGATGCTTATTCTATAATACCTGTTGGGTGGTCAAAACTGGGTTGCAAGGCTTGCCAGACTCTTCCCTCCCTACAACTGGGACTGTCAGATTTCATTTCTACAGGGACAGCCTCTTTGACTATTTTGGCAGCAGTCCAGAATCTTCCTTTTTATAAATCATTATAAAACATTACAAGAATACTTACAGACAAATGCATCTGAATTCTGTATGCCTCAACTCAATTCAAATTCTTTTTCTTTTTTCCTCACCTATCATTCATTTGTTCATTCACTTTTTCAAAAAATGTATTAGATGTCTACCATATAATTGTATTCAAGGTGCTGTATGAGCACTGGTATTTCTGTCTTTGTGCGGTCTATAGACTGGTAAAGAGCAGATAAGGCATGCATTTAATTATCTAAATGGATCTCTACGGTCCCAGAGGCAGTGTAGCCATATGGTCAATAAACTAGATTTGAAGTCAAATCAAGGGTATGTGACCCTGGACAAATTACTTAACCTTTCCGAGCCTCAGTGTCTTTATCTGTTAAATAGATGGGCATCATAGTACCTTCCTTGTTGGCTGTTGTGAGTGTTACATGAAGTAACGTATATAAAGGGTTGGCATAGTCCCCTGCACATGGTGATGTTCACTTCTTATTATAATGTAGTAATTTGTAAACTTGATAAAATATACATTTAAATTTTGTGCTGAGTAAGGTAGATGTGTGTAAGCCACAGAGGGAGTGAGCCCAGTAGTTTCATCCCAATGAGATAATAGTATTTTACTCATCACATGTATAGTAACTTTTATGAAGTATATTAAATAGCCACTATATGTTACTTTGTGCTTGACTGGATTTTTCATAGAAATTGACAAGCTGATTCCAAATTTAACGCAGAACTACAAAGGACTTGGAGTGGCCAAAACAACTCTGTAAATGAAGAATAAACTTGAGGGGCTAATACTTCCTGATTTTAAGATTTCTTGTAAATCTGCAATAATAAGAACAGTGTGGTATTGGCATCAAGAGAGACAAAAAGATCAATGAAAAATAATACTGAATCCAGAAATAAACCCATACATATATGGACACTGTTTTTTGGTTTGTTGTTGTTGTTGTTGTTGTTTTGGCAGTGTTAGTTACTTACTAGTTAGTTACTTTTCAAAACCAAAAAATGTACATTTGAAAACATTAAAAACTCTTAACCAGATAACTCAAAATAAACAGTGGCATTTTACCCACATATTAATATGCACACACAAAAATTCCCAAGCCAGTGTATTCATTCCTGTAATAGCCAAGTAAAGTACACCATTCACGGAATATTCACACAAACAGACACAAACAACAGATAGAACTTGCTTTTCATTAATGGTCTTTTTGTAGATGTTCTTAAATGTCCCGATCTAAGGCACTAAACTGAATGCTTTCCTGGCTATGCTACCCAAATATCTTATTTTCATTGCAAGTTGTCAATAGAGGAAAAGCCAAAGCTATAGAGAAAACTAATGAGCATCTTTAAAATATCTGAATGTTAATCATTCCTCTCATCTCTCTAATTACACTGTACCGTTCTTTGGGACCACGTAGTACAGTGGAGTCAAACTATAGAGTACTTAGGTTATAGTCAATTCATCTACAGTGGGATTTGGCTGTTTATAATTTCCTATATCCCAGTGCACCAAGCGAGGTGCTTTTACTGTAATATTGGACAACTTGTTTTTGAAAAAGTTTTATATAAAGGCAATTCATTGGAGAAAGAGTAATACTTTCAACTGTTGATGCTGGAACAATTGGATATCCATATGCAAAAATGTAACCCTACTCCATAGCTTGTAATATATTCAATAATTAATTAAGGATGAATCACAGATTTAAGTGTAAAATCTGAAACCTGAAAGTTCTAGGAGAAAACATGAGAACATCTTTGTGATCTGGGATTAGGCAAAGATTTCTGAAATATGAAACCAAAGACATAATCCTTAAAAGGAAAAAAAAACAGTAAACTTCATCAAAATGAAAAAGTTTTGTTCTTTAAAATGCATTCAGAGGATTAAAAGACAAGCAAAGACTGGTATAAAATATTTGTCCATCATGCATCTGATAAAGGAATTGTACCCAGTTTATATTTATATTTCTATATGTAAACTCTCAAATGCAGTAGTGTTTAAAATCAAATTTAATAATGTACAAAGATTTAAAGATATTTTACCAAAGATAAATGGACGTCAAATTAAGCACATAAAAAGTTTCTCAACATCCTTAATCATTAGGAAAATTAAAACCACTGCATACTTACTAGAAAGGCCAAAATAAAAAAGACTGAAAATAACCAAGTGTTGGAAAAGAAGTGGAGGAAATGGAATCCTTACACATTGCTGGTGGGAATATAAAACAGTAGAACTACTTTGGAAAGTAGTTGGGCAATTTCTTAAAGAGTTAAACATTACTAAGCGTAGGAACTAGCCATTCCACTCACAGGTATATATACCCAAGAGAAATGAAAGCATATATTCTTACAAAGGCTTGTACGCAAATGTTCATGACAGCTTTATTTGTAATAGCCCCAAACTGGAAACAGTGTACGTGTTCATCAGCAGGTGAATGTGTAAATGGATTGTAGTATACCCATACAATAGAATACTACTCAGCAATAAAAAGGAATGGGCCATGGATACATAAAACAACAAAGATGAAATCTCAAAATAATTAGGCTGGGTGAATGGAGCCAGACAAAAAAGAACACAGACCATATGACCCAATTTACATGAAATTCTAAAAAATGCAAACAAAACTATAAACCAAGAGCAGTAGAGTGATTGACTTGGCCTGGGGTGATTATGGGAGGGAGCAAAAAACAATTACAATAGGGCACCAGGAGACTTGGGGAGGTTCTGGATGTGCATAGTTTAAGTGTGGTTAACAGTTTCACAAAGAAATGTACATGTCAAAACTTATCAAAGCAAATGCTTTCAGTATGTGCAGTATATTGTATGTCTGTTGTACCTCAGTAAAGTTGTTTTCTAATTTCTAGAAATTTCTGATTTCTAACAATATAGTTGTTTTCTAATTCAGTATCCACAAATGGATACGAAAGTTACCACACACTTTGCTACATCTTTTGAGGTGATCATATGCTTTCTCTCCTTTCTTTTGTTTATACGGTGCATGACAAAGAAATGCCTCCTCTTTTGGATGGATTCTTTTTTATTATTGCATTTTATCTCATCTGTGAATATGGTGATAGTTTCTTCAGTAGTAGCCTACAGATTACAACATGTTTTTCAATTTATCAATGTCTAATGTGAATTAGGACTTTTACCTCTCCCTGCAAAATGCAAGAACCTAAAAACCTTTTGCTTTCTGTCTCAACTTGTGTATTATGGCTTCATGTTTTTTAATTCTCTACAGTTTTAAAAGCCTAGAAGCATTATTCATATGTTTAGCCAATAAACAAATTTGCCCACATATTTAACACTTTTTTGTTCCTTCCTTTCTTTTAGTATTTCCTTTTAGCTCAAGTGTAATATTGAAAATGCTCTTGGTTTTTACTTCTCTGAAAATGTTTTTATTTTCCTTTCACTTGCTATGTAAATCTTGCTCAGCAATTATATTTTTCAGAAATTTGAAGGTATAAGCTCTTTTTTATTTCTGTTGAGAAGTCAGCTATTATTATTGTTAGCTTTTGAAAGTATTTTGTTGTTTATTTGCTTTTAGGAGTTTATCTTCATCTTGATTTTTAGCAGTTTTTTTTAAATGCTGTGTGTAGGTGTGATTTTATTTATTCTGCTTACTGTTGATGGTGCTTATGGCATCTATAGTTTAATATTTCTCCTTAGTTTTGCATAATTCTCAGCCATTATTGCTTCAAATATTGCTTTGCCTATTCTCTCTTCTCCTTTCCTTCTAGGATTTAAATTACACTTAATTAATGTTTTCGCTCTCTCTGTTTACTTTGTTTTGCATAATTTTTTCTATATGTCCCATCCTCTTCTTTCTCCATCATTCAGTCTATTTTCTTCTGGCTTAACATCTGGTACATTAATTCTCTAATCAGCTGTAACAGATTTTCTATTAAACCCATCCATTAATTTTTCTAATTTCAATTATTTTTTATTTTAGAGTTTACCTTTGACTTATTCTAAATTCCTATTTTCTCTAGAAATTTGCGATATTTTCTTTTTTACATTGAAGACAACAAACATAGTTAAATTCTATATATGGTATCTTCACCCTCTGGATCCTGTTGGGTTGGTATTTGTTGCCCATTTTTCTTGCTTTTCAGTCCTATTGTCTTATCGCCTTGTATGTCAGGATATTTTGATTATGTGCCACTAGGTGAAAAGGCATGACAATGTGTATAAATGTTTTCAAATAAAAAATATGAGAAAATGAGTAATTAGAGGCCTAAAGTTATATTATTTTCCTCCAAAGAATATTGTTTGCTTCTGCCCGACAGAAGAGATACCAGCTATTTCAGATCTCCTTATTGAAATTTCCAGAAATGAGGTGATTTGAAGCTGAAGGCCTGGTGAGGCTAGGTGTATTTCTGATTTACCGCTTACTCCTACTGCCTGACCCTTTCTGTTACCAATGCAAAGTCTGTTGGCTTTATCCGGCTTCTCAGGGAAGGTCCTGAACTCCCACGTGCTGTGCCCCTTGAGGGCTTCTGAGGGCTTCTGAGTCTTTCAGCTACTTCTTTCAGAATTGGCAGATACAACGGGGCCTACGTGCCTGCTTTGTCTTTATCCATTTCCATTTGCTTCTTGATCGTGACCTTATAACTGTTCATTGTTTTGTTAGCTCTTGATAGTTTCAAAGAGATGGTTTTAATATTTTGCCCAGTTTATTTTAATTGTTATTTCTCTTGGGGGTTTGCATCTCAATTACTTAGACCATTTTACCAGAAGCAGAAATTTTTATGTCGCTGTTTTTTTTTTCTCGTGGACTGAATCTGAATCTCAGTTTCTCAAACTTCCTCCTGCAGAAGTCTTTACTTCGTAGAAGTATTTTTTAAGATAGACATTGGGAAATGGAAGGAGCTAAATATGGCAAGTCATGGTTTTCTACCCAATGGATATCTTTCCTTCCTTATAAATAAAACCTCAATTTTATTCTTGCAGCACTGTACTCAACCCCAGGGGATGAGATTTTGATTAATTTAAGTGAAATAGAACTATCTTATTTCCTCTGATAGATGACTCAGATTTGGTCAGTGGGATATAAGAAGTCTTCAGGGAAATTGATATCATCCCCATTGGACCACCACCACTAAAAGAGCCACACCTTCTAGGTTCCAACCCACTTCCTTGTTTTTTAGATACTGTTTTGTGAGAATAGGATGCAAGAGTTGTTTCATCTAATTTGTGATAATGAGAGAAACTGCCAATGCATGAACAGTTATGTAGAGCAGAAAATCAGCATTAAACTGAAGTTTTTTGTTGACGTCGTTAAGCTGCCACACAAACTTTTGAATCTTTCTAACCCTGGATTTCTTATTATTTGACATAATGGATCCTTATTATCAGTTTTATTCCAGAATTGTTACTTGCTTCAAAATTTATCCCAATGGATACGTACACGTCCCTGATGTGCATCTTAATGTTTCCAAGGTGTGCATATCACCTCTTGGGGCCAATCACCCATATTCTATGCAGGCATTTCATGGCGTAGCTCTGATGGCTTCTCTTCTCAAAGGAACAAGGGTACCTTTGTTCCTTCAGTACTTACTGAAATTTCTTTTTCTCTTCTGTCCATTCCATTTCTGTCTCCAATTCTAAAACTGTCAACTTAGTTCTCCCCTGGGTTGAGACCCATTACGCTTCTGTCAAATCCTGGGCAATGTCTTCTTTCTACGTCAAGGAGCTTTTATTTTTTTCCCTCCAGTTGAATACACCCTCTCTCCTCAAATATTTCAGAGGCATCCAATCTTTTGCCTGAAATTTAGCCTCACTTTGGTGACTAGCCTGCCTGACCTCCTCCAACAATGAGGACCAAGAAAGGACAGAATTCTGCATGTAGAAACATTCTCCTCAAAGTTAGTGCTGCTTCCCCTGTGTGAGAAACACTGAAGGGATGCATAAGAATGAATCAAATTACAAGGTGAAATCAGGTGTGTGGATTCTTTTGTTGGTACATACTAAGTGGGGCTTTGCTTTTGCTTAGAAATGCTTGTCTAAAATCAAGCATGAGCCAAGCAAAGTTGCCTTCTCCTCTGAGTTTTTGCTTCGGGGGCTGTTGCATGAATGTGAAAACCTGGGCTGGAATGAGCTCAGCTGTAGTGTTGGGATGCTTTCCCTTTTAGAGCCAGCAACCCCGGCCTTCTTTTCAGAGTGAGCTTTGTGCACTGACTGTTAAGCAGTGTGAGGGGACTCCTCAGTTGACCCCATGAAGCGGCCTGGGGGAGAATTCAAGATGTGGACAGTCACTGCTGGCACTAGCCCAGATACAGGAGGGACAATTTAGTTCAATATGTTTAGGGAATGTTCCTCAAATTATCTTGTTAAAAATCTGTCATTCCCCCTTCCGGGCTGACAGTTGATAAAGAGTTTAATGAATATGCATTTTGATAGGCAGACAGCCTCTTCTTCATTTACTGGATTTGTCCTTCATCAGATGAAGTCTGGACAAAGGACCCTTGTCATCATTACGTGTCTATTTGGCCAGGGAAGCGATCTGAATTAATGTTCCAGCTGACCCATCTGTAGAGGCCTCCAGGCTGGACTCTGTAGAGGGGAGGGGAGAGGAGGGTGCTGGCTATGAAGCAATTGCTGTTTCCTGATACCCTGCTGGGCCACAGGGCTGGCTTTAGGCAATTCCATTAAGTAGGTAGCTTATTATCATTAACACATTATTAAGTATCTACTTAACATTCGGAAGCCGAACTCCGGATCTGCCCCAAAACCTGCATCTCTGTTTGGGTTCCCATTTCAGTCTGTGGCAACAACCCCTTTCTTTCGGTAGCTCAGGCCAAAAACTTTGCGGCAGCCCTTGACTCTGTTGTTTCTCTCACATACCACCTCCAAGCCACCAGTAAGTCCTGTTGGCTTTATTTAGCGGCCATCATTCTAGTCTGAGCAATTGTCACTGCCTGGGTTAATTTAAAGGCACCCTGAATCGTCAATTTATTTCCATTCCACTTTTGCAGATTGTTTCAGATCATTCCCAGTTGGTACAGATTATTCCTCCGTGCAGTCCTCCACCATGAGAATGGTAAGCTCATCTCTTACCATTCTCCCCCTCCTTCACTCTGCTTCACCTCCCTTGCCTCCTCTTTCTAGCTTCTCAAACCTGCCAGGAGTGCTGTCAGCCTAGCGTGTGTTTCCTTTGCCTGGAATGCTCTTCTCCTAGATATTAGCACTTCCTTCAGGTCTTTTCTCTAGGCCACCTTCTCTATTGTTGAGAACTGTTTATATAGCTATATTGTTTGGCTAGCAATGGATGCCTTCCCCAACCCCTGATGTAAGATTTTACCTCCCTCAGTGTCTCCGGTTTCCTGCCTGATTTTTCCCCAGAGCACTTATTATCATTTGGGAAATTTTTACTTATTTTGTTTGTTGAAGTCTTCTTCTAGTAGAGCACATGGTGGATATTTAATCTGTTCTATTTACTGAAGTATCACCAGCATCCAGAACAGCACGTGGCACATAAATAAGATGTGTTCCATCGTTCTCAAGTAGAGGCCAGCATCTGTTTTTATAAATAAACTTTTATTGGCATATAGTCACATCCGTTCTTCTATGTATTGTCTTTAGCTCCTTTTGACCTATAATGGCAGAAACTACGTGATCTATAAGCCTGAAACATTTACTCTTTGGCCCTTTAAGAAAATATTTGCCAAATCCTGCTTTCAAGGATTTTCCAGTATAGTTGGGGAAATAGGACTAGTAACTTTTAGAAAACAGTTCTCCATGGGTCTCTCACGTTTCTGTCTATCTTTTGGGTAGATGCTGATTGCCTTTTTGTCAGCTATGTCTTTTCAAGGAAGTTTGTATAGCAAGCAGCCTTGGAAGATGTAGATAGTGTCTTCTTCCAGAGGGAAGGGCAGGTATGCTTACTGACTCTTATAAAAGATTCAAGTTCCCTAAGCTCAGGGTTTCTCTCCTATAAGGTAACGCCAGTGAGTGTTCTGGTGTCACATGACCTTCTGCATCATCCAGTAGGAATTGGGGCTCAGGGAACCAGCACAAGAGAAGTGGACATCCTGGGTGCTGCTTTTACTGTAATAAAATAGTTTGTCTTTGGCCAGACATCTCATGTCTTCTGCCAATATCCATGAAACTATGGGATGCTAACTGGCCAGCTTGCAAGTCGGGTAAAATCTTTGACTCTTCACGATTCTTGATAGTACCTAAAAAATAAACCGAGAATGCAAACTGGTAGATGCTCAGCCCCTATAATAGACTGGGAGAGACTTGGTGAAGGAGATTTTATAGGAGACAAAGGAATGCAGAAAACAGAGAGAGTTACAAGAATATTGGGAAGTTGATGGAATGTGTTCCCAGAGGATGTGGGAGGAACAGGGCCAATGAATACTTACAGAGGAATAGCTCCAGATAAGAGAGAGGACCATCTATTCCACCTCCCCAGGTAGGTTTGAAGGGCGAAGGATGGGTGGACTAGATACTGAGGTAAGATTTAAATAAACAGGCAGGAAGGGAAAGGATAGTTCAGGTAAGGGAATAAGGAAGATGGGGACAGGGAGCGCTCCAGGTTCTTGGGAGCTTTGACATGCAAAGAGTGTGGAGTTTATCATATAGGCCTTAGAGAATAGTTGAAGACTTGCAAATAAAAGATGAAGCAAAATGGTATGTTAGGGAGGTTAATTTTACCAATATGCAGGATATTTTGTCATGGGAGAGTCTAGAATAGAGAAATTGATTAGGAGACCTTTAAACATTTTATAGTGTATCACTGTTTCTGACACATTAAAGTTATCAAGAGTAAAAAATAAAAACAAACAACCTTGTGTATCCACAGTCCACCTTAAGAAGTAGGATAAATAGAGTGGAAGCCTCTGTGTAAGCCTCTCTAGGTACATTCCCCTTCTCACCCCCATTCCCCACACCCTGTGGAGTAACTGTGAGGATAATTTGATATTTATTAATTCCATGCTTTTAAAACATACTTTTACTAGGGGCACCTGGGTGGCTCAGTTGGTTAAGCATCTGACTTTTGATTTTGGTTCAGGTTATGATCTCAGGGTCATGGGATTGGGCCCTGTGTCCAGCTCTGTGCCCATTGGGGAGTCTACTTGAGATTCTCTTTCCCTGTGCTCCCCACCCCCCACTTTTGCTCTTTCTCTCTCTAAGATAACTAAGTAAATCTTTTTAAAAAATAAAACATACTTTTACTAAATTATTTTACTAAGCAATGACATTATTTGCATGATTTGAAATATTTATCAAAAGGATATGTTGAATATATTCTTGTGATGTTATTTTAGCACATATTTTATTATAAAAATCATCCATGTTAATATATGTAGCTTTAGTTTATTAATTTCACTGTTGTATGTTATTCCACTGTATGACTATACCATAGCTGATCAATTCTCACGTTGTTGGGCATGTGCATGGTTTTCCAGTTTTTTGTTATTCCAATCAATACTGAAGTGAAAACTCTTTAAATCCTTCTGTGAATTTGAAAATTCTTAAGGGCATTACACTTAAGAATGAAATTTCAAGGTAATGGTACATAACATCAAGAAAGGCATAGAGATTGTCTAGGTGAGAAGTGTCTGGATCAGACTAGATTTAGGTAATGGGAAAGAACAGAATATTAGTAGAAGTTATTGGGTGGCACTTGAGGACTTACAAGTTGGGGGGGAATGAAAAATAAGTAAGATTTAAGAATGCCACTGAAGTTATAAGGCACAGGATGGACCAGGAAAATACTGTTACTTCAGACAGAAATAGGAATGTACCAAAGAGTGCTTACCTGAGGGAATACGTTTAACACATGTCTAGTGATGTGGTGATGGGAATTGAAATGTAGACCATGTAGATTTCCAACAGGTGATTAAGAATTTTAAATTGAATCTTTAGAGAAACAAATAGTATCAGAGAAGTAATCTGTATGTTATTTTTACAGATGTTATAGTTAAAACCACATGAGAAGAGGGACCCTATTAAGAAAAGGTGAGAGCCAACAGAACAGTGTTTGTATGGTACTATAGGGCTGTGATAGATTATATTACTGCTCACAGTTCCCATCTGCTTCCTCGTATGCAGATCCTCACAATGACATGTGACCCTTTGTGCTTCCTGTGGGAGTGTACATCTCAGCCTCATTGACTTTGTGTGATATGCTTTGGCTAATGGCTGGTGAACACATGTGAAGAATGTCATGTCTAAGCAGAAGCATGAGAGCTGTTCCTTTAGCCTAGGTCTCAGAGCTGCAACCAACCTGCCGTCTGTACATGATGTAAAAAAGAAAGAAATCTTTATTACTCTAAGTTATTGGGATTTGGGGAACTTGGTGGGAGACCATTACTTCACCCAAACTGACTAATTCAGCTTATCAGCACAGAAACAAATTTGCAAGGAGTTAAGGATTGAGTGTTTGTGAGAAAAATTAACATTGATTTTGGTCTAATTTCTTGAGAATTCTAGTGGTAAAACAAAGAAAAGAGATGTGGTAAAAGCATCAAATACCCATATCCAATTCCCTCTCCCCCAGCCAGAATCCTTGATATTAGCCATGATCATAGACATTGCTTCGGCAAATAAAATGTCCACAAAAGTGCCACATATCAGTTTTGAGACAGAAGCATTTAAGGAGCTGGTGTGCAGTTCTCCATCCTTTTGTGTCCTTCTGGTGCTAGCCATAGAAGCTGCACACACTACAATTGCTGTATACTGTACAATTACAGTATGCTGGAGTATTCTTTATTTGGGACTGAGTTGTCAACATGGAAGGTATTTGTTCTAGAGAGTCAACCTGCTTTGTAGTGCACTTATTATGAGCAATAAGTAAGCCTTTGTTGTTTGCTGAGATGTCTACGTTGTTTTTTCTTGCAGCATACCCGGACCAGATGACATGGTATGCTGAGACAGCAGAGTCAAAGAGAGGTATTTTTAGACTACATGAAATTAAGATTGTTCGAGGATGGAGATGAAAACACCTAAAGGAAGGGAAGGGATAACAGATGGGGTAAACTGATGAGGTGAGCTAGCAGAAAAAAGGAGAGAGGATCACAAAGGAGATTAGTAGGAAAGGACAAGATCATCTCTTGCTCGGGGGTATGAGTGGATTCTCGTAGCTTAGACCAGTCTGTTTATTTTGTTAGGGGTTCTATATCTTCTTAAAGAGCTAGGGCAAGTTAATGGAAATTTCATTACTAAGAACTTTTTTACTTGCAAATTACTTGATTCTTATATAAGGTAAAGAAGAATTTATTGCTCATGGAACACATCACAGAAAAGATGGTGTTAGCCTCAAGAACAGCTGGATCATGGCCTGTGATGCTGTCAGGATTCTCTCTAACTCTGTTCACTTTCTCTCACATGTTGGCCTCATCTTTTCCAAATATAGACAAGTTTTCTCCATATGGCAAGGAACATGGCCTCTTTCATCCCTGAACTCCCTTCCCAGAGACTCTGTCATCACAGAGGAAAGATGTGATCTGCTCCTTCAATCCAGAAATATCTTGGAGCAGGTCTCTGCCTGGGTCATGTGTCTGCCCTATGTCAATCTCAGTGGCCAGGCAATTGGTCAGTATTATTGACTCACTTTGGTTCACGTGCCCCCTTCTGTGGTTAAGAGCACAGAATCTATTGCCAGAAGAGGTAGAGTAGGTTCTGGACAGAGAAATAAAATGATTGTTGTAGCAGTAGTGAAGAAATCAGTGTGGTAGAGTCCTTCTCTACATTGGGGGATGCAGCTTGATTGTCCAGTGATTTAATGTCTTCAATTGCACAGTAAGTCCCAAATTCTAAATTTTGAAATATTCATTTCAAATATACAATCAGAAACATAAACTTTAGGAAAGGAAACTGTAGAAACTTACTTGTTCAACAATGACAGGCAATGATAGGAATGATAGGAAAGAGTGGCTAGTGAAGGTCTTAATAGCAGAGCTAGTCTCCTTTGTTAACTAGAGTAAGGTGTTACCTAATGTCAGAAACATTGGCAAGGACTTGGTCCAAAATTAGTCCTACAACAGAATCCTTCTGAGCCTTTGTAGAATCATCCTGTTGAGGAAGACACTGCATCCCCCTTAAAATAACATAAATACCCTGGAGAGGAGAGTTGGGATATAACATTTGTTGAATATCTATTACATGAAACATTGATGTATTGCTATTGCTGCTGAGAGATGAGAAGTAAGTATATTCATTTTATGTGATGAGTCTGAAGATGGGGAAGTTCCCTAACTTGCCCAATTTAAACAGCTAGAGAGTAGCTGAACCAAGATTAAAAGCCAGGTCAGTATGAATATAAAGATCTGACCAGCCTATTTCCAGTTATTAGCATTTTATCATGAACTAGTCCATCAGATATTTGAAACAGATTATACAAACTTCATGGGAATAACTCAGGAAGGTAAACAAATATCAGTACTTTCCCAGAGTCAGGGCACCTGCTTGGCTCAGTTGGTTAAGCATCAGACTCTTGATTTCAGCTCAGATCATGATCTCAGGGTCATGGGATCTGCCCTGTATCAGCCCCATGCTCAGTGGGGAGTCTGCTTGAGATTTTCTCCGTCTCTGTCTCCCTCTCTCCCTCCCCTGCATGCGCACACTCTCTCTCTCTCTCTCTCTCTCTCTCTCTCTCGCAAAAAATAAAATATATCTTAAAAAACAGACATACAAACAAAAAACTTTCCCAAGGTCATTTGGCTTCCTCTGGACTTTGGAGCAGCTGAGACACAATATAAATGTGGAATCTGAAATGGTAAATGTTGCCGGGGAAAGGCACTGCTGGGGGTGTGACTGTGTGTAGATATAATTGGACTTCACTATGCTCACACTTGTGCCGTTCTGAGCTAAATGGTATCCGGTGGGCTACTGATGCTGGCTGGTTATTGAGAGGAACAGTGGGAGTCTGAGAGACCCTGGGGCTACCTAGAGAAAAGTGAACCTCTGAGAGGTCAATTAAGATGAGAGGACCTTCTTAGCTAGTCTCATGGAGGGGACATTTAGCGAAAGGACTACCAGGAGAGTTGCCTCATGGAGATGAAGGGAAACTAAGAGATTGGAGGCTGAGCTTAGTGGTGCTATGTAGCATGCTGCATCTCAGGAACAAGGACAAACCTATTCAGAAATTTTGGGGGGTAGATTCTGAGAAGCACCAGCTGAACAGAGGAATTTAGGAACCTGTAAATACTTTTGATCTTAAGCAGAGAGCATAGATCTGGGGGCTCAGAGAGGAACAGCCATTGCTTTCCTTGATTCAAAAGGGAGCTAAAGGAAACAGCTTGACTTTGAGAACAAAGGCTTTAGAAAGTATAGTGTCCTTGAGTAGGAGCTTTCTGCCTGGAAGCAAATGATATGGAATAGAGCCTGGTTCATGTTTAAATGAATGCCAAGATGAATTAGAAACACAAGACTATCTACCTGAGACATATAATCTCAATATAGTTAACACAGATTCTAACTCAATGCAGTAAACACAGTTTATGCACCTGAGCTGATTATACTGCGGAAGACTGCTGGAGAGCAAAGAAGCTGTGATTCTCATGGTGTCTTCGGAGGAGTAATCTACACACCATGACTTCAGTATTTCCCTTATCCCAAATGATAATAGAGCCATGCTGAAGGAGACTTCAGTTGACTTGGTTATGTAACAAATACAGGAAGGGTAGGGAGGAAAGGGAGAGATTTGTCTAGATCTAACCTATTTCCAAGGGAGGGAATGCAAGCTTACCTGAAGCCTTACGAGGGGGACCCTGGTCAGTCCAATGCAATAGGAGGTCACTGTGTCGCATGGATGGAAGGAGAGATGCAGAAAGGGAAGAAAGGTCAAAGAGCATAATTTTCTTTGGGGTTCGACTGGGTAAGAAGTTCCATAGAGCCAGCATAGGTCAAGCAGCCATTAGCACTTTCCTGGCCATGGATAGAATGTAACTCTTCAATTATTACGGTTTATGTAAGGCCAATTAGGGTAACGACATGACTATTAAAATGAGGGGAGAGAAAGGCAAAAGTAAGGGAGGGATGCAAAAGGAAAGACCAGGGACAGCACTTCCAAGGGTCAGACTAGCTTCTCAGAGCAGACAAAGAAACTTATGCAAAGTTTATCATGGACTTAGGTGTAGGACAGTGCATGCTTTGAAACTCCAATCTATTTAAATGATGATAAATGTCACAGCTGTCTTCCTTTATAGAGTGATTTGCCCAATAGAAGAGGAAGATTTCAAACTGTCTTTTCCAAAGAGGGGATAAAAATCACTTAAAATTGGTCGTTCAGACTGTCTCATAAGTCTCTTGAGCTGCAGAAAGTTATATCCCTTTAAAAAGAACCTACAAATGAATGATCATATAAGAATAAACTAATGTTCCATCTAGTCCTGGGTTGGGTTATGACCAAGGAGATTATTCTCTCATCATGTCAACCACTAAAGTTTAGAAGAAAACCCTCTAATATTTTTTCAACAACCATCATTGAATTGGTCTTCATTAATGTAGTAAAATGGTTTGGACTGAAATCCACAGCTCACTTGTGTAAAGAAATCTGTTGCTTCAAACTTTAAACTCTTGAGAATCAAGGTTCACACTTGGGATCTGGTAAGCTAGACATTTACCTTATCTCCAGATTTCAATATTGTATTTTTGCCATTTGAGCGTCCTCCTTTAGGTGAACTGTTGTTGATGCTGTTGAATTAATTAAATAAGGAGGCCATCAGACTGAGATGGCTGTAATGCCTTGGCAGCCTAGGAAGCAAACCGAAACAATAAGCCTGAGATTCCTCAAGGTATAAGAAATCAAAACCGAGGACAACCAATCACAAACAGCCAACTAGGCATTTTCAAATAAGATAACCACTTCAGCTGTAGCCAATCAAATGATTTCCTTGTTTTACTTTCATGTTTCTCCAAAGAAGTCTTTCTTCTATCTCCTATAAGTAGAGTGTTCTTAGTCACTTCTGGTTTGATGCTGCTCAATTGAAATTGAAGTTTGCTAAAAGAAATTCTTAAAAATTTTACTATGCCTCAGTTTATCTTATAACATTACTAAGGGAAAACATAGAGCATGTCTAATAGAGACCTCAGAAAGTGTTTACATCTGTTCATCGGTAACTATATGTATTGCTCCTAAGCATGTGACCAGAAGATTCAGTTCTTCAGATAATATATATCTCATTCCAAGTGGTGAAAATAGACATATTGGTTATATGAAAGCAAAGAGCAAAATAGCATGTGTTGTAATACTAGCATTTGTACAAAACTGTATATGTGCATATATGTATTTATAAATACACCAAATATCTCTGGAAACACATTCAAGAAACTGATAAAGGCTGTTGCCATTAGGGAGGACCACTGGTGGACAGGGGATGGGGCAGGCATAAAAGGAGATCTGCTTTTCACCATAAGCACTTTGGTAACCTTTCAAGGTTGTGCCATGTAGATGTATTACTCATTAAGATGACAATTAACCAATTAAGCAATGAGAACATAACAAAATGGTGGGATTGACCTTTCTGGGACCTTGATGTTTCTACAGTTGTCTAGCATAGAATTTGATTACTGAAGCTTTTGGAAGTATTAATGCTTCTTCCCTGCGCTTTGGTTAACTGGGTGACCTGTCATGTGTTTAGCTGCTATTTGTGTGTCTTTCATATCTGAGGACCATTGGGGGAATGGGTACAGATTGAAATCTTTGTGGTCATACTCAAAATCTGTAGATAAAGAATTTTCTGTCAAGCTATAAAAGTGCCCATACCACAAAATCCCTATTTAGCATCTAGACATAAGTATGGGGTAGGGTTGATGCATGATACACAGTGGCAGAGAATTTAATTTTTCCTCAATCAGCAGGATTTGGAATAATACCAGGGAAAGGAGGAAAAGGAAGCCTAAAGATTTGAGTGAAGAGTACAGATCTGAGCGGAAAAGAAAAAAATGTATAGTCGTTGTAGTTACAGGACTGTATTTTTCAGATCCATTTTGGTTACAAGTAGCAAAACTCTATTTGAATTTGCCTGGGCAAAAGGAGACTTTATTAGAAAGATACTGAGGGTATCCCCCCCAGTCTGAGAGAGAGAGGGGTGCAGCAGGGAGGGCCTGAAGCACAAGTACAAATTTTGATGAGACTGTCCCCCAAACTTTATTTCTTTTCTCAACTTTTCACTGCATTTTGGCTTTATTCTCTCCACCCTGCTTCGTGAACATGGTAGGGCCCATGGCTGGTGACAGAGAGCTCATTGTACATTTGCCCTGCCAGAGAAAGCACTTATTCTTCCTCTCTGAATTCTGGTTTGAAAGATCCCAGGGAAGAACTCTGATTAGTCTGTCTTGTGTCTTAAGTCCATCCTTGAGTTGATGGCTATGGTTAGGGATATAAGTTTACTCTCATTAGTAACTTCTACTGCAAACTGTGATTTGCTGTAGGGTAAGACCTCAGAATAAATGCTCTTTCTGGAAGAAGGGATCTAAACAACAGATAAGCAATGTAAGTATAACAGATAAGCAGTATAAAGGTAGCAAGTAGCTAGGCTGGTATACTTTTAGGAGTACCTTCTCATAGTTCCTTGGACTATCTCCAGTAGTTAAAAAATCTTCAAATAAAAACATTTCTGAGAAGTGTCTCATTGTTAGATTCACTTCAAGGTTAAATGACTGATATGCTTTTTCTTTCCTGAGGTAAGAACCTTTTGTTTGGGGAGTGGGGAAGAAGTACGATGGAGAAGGTAGGCTTAGTGCTCCTAAAGGGAGTAGGAGATAGGAATTCTATTCCAGTGTACTCTTTTTTCAGATTCTTCCTTGCCTTCCTTCACACCAATTTCTACTTTCAGGCTGTTAGTGTTACTGAGGTATCAGTACCACCAGTAGGGCCCACTCACACTTCTAGAACATTCTATAACATCATTGTGAAATGTGGCCCCTAGAGTTGTATAATATGACCGTCTATATGTATTATCAAGCGTGCATACTTGTTTCTTTTCAAAAGCTTAGTGCATTCGTACCATGTATAATATATGCATATATGAAGATTAATAATAAAAATGATTACATCAGATGACATATAATCTATTTCCCATACTCTAGTTGACAAACTAAGTAAGGCCTGTAGACAAAATGTGGTCTGCTACCTGTTTTTGTAAATAAAGTTTCATTAGAACGTAACCCCATTCCTTTGTTTACGTATTGCCTATGGCTGCTTTCATGGGGCAGAAGTGAGTAGTTGTGTAGTAGAGTCCATATGACCCACAGTGCTTAAAATATTTACTATTTGGCTCTGCACAGGAAAAGTTTGCCGATCTCTAGACCAGAATATACACTAGAAATTGTAATTCTCTGTTGATCTGGTAGACACAACCTTCCATATTTTTAGTCACTTTATTACAAATAACATTCTCTGCAAGTTAGTGAAGGATAGTCATGGTTCAATTGGAATCATGAAGATTTAGAGCCAGAAAGAGAGATTGGAGTTCATGGAGCCCAACTCTTGTGTTTATAAATAGGGAAACTAAGGCCCAAAGACACTAAACAATTTGCTCAAAGTCACATATCAACGTAAATTGAAGACTTGACCACTGTTCTCCCATTACACTATTGGAAGCAACTTCACATTCCCTCCTGTCTTTACTCCTTCCTTTTTAAAACTACTCTCCCTACATTTTCAAGTTTTTAACTTGCATGGGTCCTTCAGTCAGTAGTATTGGTGTGTTTACCTTGATTTTAAGCACTTCACTACTTTTTTGTAGTGTAGTGTACCACACTATCTATAATATGTTACATTATTCTCAACTTACCTACTCTTTCTGTCCTTTTTCTTAATAACTCATATGCACTTTCCCTATATGATAAGTTCTTTATAAATGGCACTTTCAGATTGGCTGCTGGGTATTCCCTGTACTTCTTCATTATTGAGCCATCCCCTACCGAATGTTCTCACGTTCCTCTTTTATCCTGGAATGTCACCTTGGATGATGTTGACACCAGGAAGCTAGGGGTTTTTGATGTATAGAGTTTAGAATATAGTGATTAAGAAACATCATCTAGTGATTATGTCCCTTCTGTACCATCAGCCTTAATGAAGGCACTTACTGTCTCCTCCCCCATCTTGCCCAAAAATATAGGCTTAGTGTATCTCAGGTTCCCTTCCATATAGGATATCAGAGACTCCTTATAATTTGGAGATGTAAGGACTGGATTGTTGTGGTAGGGCAGTGTGTCCTATTCCAGGAAATGATTCAATAGTAGGAGTGGGATATCCATTCAGCTACAAACAAAAGGTTTTGGGGGGACTATGTTAAGTCATAGCATAAAATAATAAAAAAAACAACAATAAATTAGAAGTCAGGAGACTAATTGTAAAATCCTGGTTTTATAACTAATTTCATTTGTGACTTTAGGTGACCTGATTAGCCTCTGTGGATCTCAGTTTCTCCATCTGTAAAATGAGAAGATCGAGTGAAAATAAATCAAATATACCTTCTAGTTAATGACCATGTTTTCTGAGCCTCATATTTGGACATATTCTCTGACAAGTACAATTACCCTTATGGGGACAATAAAATGGGAGATTTGAAATATGGATTATCCTAGAAGATCTGGAACATATAGCTGCTATATTTCCAGTTATAAAATTCTTTGAGAGTTAAGACCTTCTTGTGTTCACATATTTAAGAACTTTTTAAAATTTATGGATTGTTAATGATCATAGTCACAAATTCTATTAATTTTTATGCTTCATAGTTTCTCAGTCTTTACATTGTCACTGTATTCCTCACATTCCAAAACAGTTCCTTTATGCTCTATTCACTTGTTCAAAAATATTTAAAGAGTTCCTTTTATGTGCTGATATAGCGTTCTGGATACAGTTGTCCAAGTTGTGGCCTGCACCAGGTGTCCAGACAGTAAGGGTAGGGGACTATAATAAGTCCACAGTCTGCATAAAGCACAGGCCACATCCACCTTCAGGAAGTTGTATTAAGACACCATATGAGCTAGTGGTTTCCCTATGTTAGGCACTGGACATATAGGGCTACAAGATAAATACAATTCCTGCCTTCTTAGAATTGATAGTTGAGTGGGAAAGATATATATTTAAAAATAATTATAGAAAATGTGCATACTAACAGAGGGATGAACAGGTTACTAAAGGAACTCGGGTGAAAGAAGGAGCAATTCCTATATTCAGGCCAGTGGGGAGTGGAGAGGGGAAAGAAATCTCAAGGGAAGTTACTGTTGGCACCCTCTTCGCATATCACTTCAGCCTCAGAAGCAGGAGAGCTGCTGTCGATTTGTCATGCTCAGGGATATGTGTTGGATTAGGTTTTCTAAAGGATGAAGTCTTAGTGTGTCAAGTATAAAACATGAACCTCTGGTAGGGTAAATAGCCCTATATCTATTTTCCTGTAAGACTGTGAAGATAAGTAAGGGCTCATAACCTTACTGCTGCAGAAAAGAGAACTCCCACCTTTCTCTTTCTCTTAGACTCTTAGAAAGGCAGCTAGAAACTGAGTGAAATCACACCAAAAAAGTCAGTTATGCTCTCCAAGAGAAATAATTGAGTTCAAAACAGTTTTGTTCAGGGTAGCCAACCCAGGGCTTTCCCTTAGGGTTTTAGGGTTATAAACCATCCTTTTGCTTAGCCTTAACTTACATGGTAATTCCCTAAAGAATCTCTCAAGGTTATAGGTTGGCTAAGTAAGAATGGAACTCTAATATTCTGGAACTATCCTCAATCTCTATTACTAACAGTTACATTTAAGCTGGGTTTTATCTATTTTTTTTATTGTAAAGATTTATTTATTTATTAAATATTTTATTTATTTATTTGAGAGAGAGAGCAAGCACAAGCAGGGGGAGCATCAGAGGGAGAGGGAGAAGCAGGGTCTCCACTGATCAGGGAGCCCAATGTGGGGCTCAATCCCAGGACCCTGGGATCGTGACCTGAGCCAAAGGCAGATGCTTAACTGACTGAGTCACCCAGGCACTCCTGGATTTATTTATTTTAGAGCAAGAGAGAATGTGTGCATGAGCAAGTGGGGAGAGGGGCAGAGGGAGAGAATCTTCAAGCAGACTCCCTGCTGAGCATGGAGCTCAATGCGGGGCTCAATCTCACAACCCTGAGATCATGACCTGTGCCAAAACCAAGAGTTGGATGCTTAACTGACCAAGCCACCCCAGTGCCCCTTAAACTGGGTTTTAAAGGATGAGTAGGAGTTTGTATCTCAAACGAGTTGTGGAAATGTATTACATGTGAAGGGAATATGTGCAATGACTTGAATTAATAAATAATATTACATATTTGGGAATCTGGAGCATTACATATTTGGGAAACTGGAGCAAAGGATAGACTGGATAGCTAGGTTGGGAATAAAAAGGGCCATCAAGCTCAACTAAAATGTATAGATTTTATCCTGTGGGCAATGTACAGAACTAATGGAAGTTAGCAAGTGACAGAATGACATAGTTAGATCTCCCTTGTAGTGTGAAGGGCAGACTGGAATACAGAACAGAACGTAGCCTAGAAATCAGTTCAAAGTAATGAGGGTCTTGAACAGGGTGGCAGAATGGGAGTGGGACACAGGACCTGATTCAAGAAATAGGACCCTTTAGAGGGAACATGAGAAAGGGGGGGCATCATGAATGCTACGATGCTGTGAACTGATTTCGAGAATATGGAAAGGGGGCATGGACTACATTTAGTTGGTGAAGGTGGGGTTGGGAATTACAGGTAATGGTTAATATAAGGACTTAGAAATACTTCTATGGGAGGTTGATTTGATTTTCTGAGGTAGAGCAGAGTGAGATTTGATGAACAATTGTTATTTGATGTGAAAACAAAGAATGATTCTGCTCTGCCTCAGCTCACCGTCCCCATCTTCTCCGCTAATGAAAACTGCATAAGGATGCATTTGTAGCACAGAATTCTTGCCAGGTGGACAGGGACAGGGAATAGCACTGTAGAGGACATATTATAATCAGATCAACAAAGCTCTGTTACTAGAGGCTGTTCGTTAGGATGTGCAAATAGTTTACTCATATAGAAACTTGGTGACAGAACTTGACTTGAAGCAGGGAAAGAAGTGTTAGACTAACAAATTTAAAAAAATGTATGATAATAGCTGCCATTTATTGTTCTAGGCATTTTATGCACATTAATTTTAGTCCTCACAATAACACAATGAAGTAAATATAATTTTCCTTGTTTTCTTGAGAAGGAAACTGAGACTCAGTTATGAAGTACCTTGCCCAAGGAATATTACTAGTAAGTGGCAGAGTAATTACAAAGCTAGGTCCCCTGGTTGGGTTGCTTGCCTTCCTCAGCATTAGATGCCTCCTATTTAGCCTACTTAAGAGTGAAGACAATTAGCAGCATCATTTGCATTTAAATAATACATTTGCTAAGCACAACTGATTCTTACCTACTTGTTAATGAATTGCTGCATTCTATAAAACCTTTGTGCCTCCTAGGGTCTTTTTCCTCTTATTCTCTCCCTATTAATTTTGTCTTTCACAGCCTCAGGAACACATTGAGATGGTTTCCTTTCTAGTGAAATCAATTAACCCATATAGGTATTTGTCAACTTTTTCTGCTCACTTTTTCAGCCATTGAAGTTTTATCAACAACATCCTACTTTCTAGGGCCATGCTTCGTCTCAACAGCAAGTAGTAGGGGCTAAGTAAATATTTGCTGAATGAAGGTATGGATTTTCAGCTTCTGACCATATATAATTTTGCCTCAAAAATGTGTTCAGGTGGTCTAATTCTCCTCTGCTTTCTTCTCACTATTGCTTCTATAAATACCAATATCCCAAACTCAATATGAATAAAACCAAATCTATTAGCGTCTCTCCTAAAAACTCCTGCTCCTGTCCTCCCTCTCATAGTTACTGGCATCATCACCATTCTAGCCAATTTGTTTCATTTCTGATTTTTCCTTGCTTTTCTCTTGAAGAGATGCTATTATAGGTGTATTGCTGGAATCAAATCCCTCTATCTACTGCCATCATACGTATTAGATGAGTTCTTATTATCACTTGCTGAGTTATCGCAGTGGCCTCCTGATTGGTCTCTCTTCATCTAATTTTTTCCCTCTTCCATAGACTTGGCACAAATTTGGTTCTGTCCTCTTCGGCTCAAAAATCGTACGTGTTCAATTTTTATACGTGGCGTTCAGTGTCCTCCATGATATGGCACTTGCCTTCCTAGTGTCACCTCCATTGCCTCCCTTCACAATCTCTCCAACAGCCACGTTGGGCCACTCCCTTTACCCCTTAATGTCCCAGCCACTTTCCTACCTCTGACCCTTGTTTGTACATTGCTGTCTCTACCGGGCACGAAGTCACCGGCAGGCACATATGACTACTTCCCCTGCTTGAGTCCAAAGGGAAGACTGCTAACTAATCAGAGTGTAACATCTCAGCAGGCCTAGACACAGACTCAGAATGCTCAACCAAGGGTTCCCACGTCTCTCACAGTGAACTAAGTTGCTGTGAAGACAAACCCAATTTTCCATGTGGTCCTTGCATTGCTTTGATCCCTTTGCCAACTTTCAAAGGCTAAGCAGTCTTTCAAGATCCAGATACAATGGCATCCTCGCCATGACACATTCCCTACCTTCCCAGGTACCCGGATCACTTTGTCCAAGGAACTGCTTATTGTCTTAAACCTTAAGGGTTTTGTTTGTGTTTTGCTTTGCAGGGTCATCATTTAACTGTAAATTGATCCTCCTGCGTAGAGTCTAAGTGCCCTGAGGGCCAAGTTCATAAGGATTCACTTTCCAGTTTTCCACAGCTCTGACCTCAGTGTAGGGGTTAATATTTGTCGAATGGATCAGCTTCTCACACATTCTGCCTTTACTACGGTCATATACAAGCCTGCTGTATTTTCTGTAGAGTATTTTATTTTATTTTATTTTTTAAAGATTTTATTTATTTATGTGACAGAGAGACAGCCAGCGAGAGAGGGAACACAAGCAGGGGGAGTGGGAGAGGAAGAAACAGGCTTTCAGCTGAGGAGCCCGATGTGGGACTCGACCCTTGAACGCCGGGATCACGCCCTGAGTGGAAGGCAGACGCTTAAAGACTGCGCTACCCAGGCACCCCCTTCTGTAGAGTATTTTAAACTCCTTGATGGAAGGGGGCAAGCCTTGCTCACCTCTGAACCACTCACAGCCCTGGGAACTCAGTAAATTGTTATTGGTAGTTCTGTGAACGGCTTTCTTGATTCTTTGTCAACAATCATATTGTATCCACTTAATATCCTTCAACTGGGAGATTTTTGTAAAATATTCTTTTAAGGGCTTATTATTTCCGATTGACCTTCTCTCCGAATTAGGGCAAACTATCAAGGATTTACTGAATTTCCAACCTTGAAAGTAGCAACTCAGCATTAAGTCAGCAGAGAGGGAAGCAGTGGCATGGCAGAATTTGGAGAGACAGCCAAAGGGTGACTCTCTCTTAGAGGGAAGGGACAGAAAAAGGAAAGATGGAAAAGACAAAGGAGAAGGACACATCCTGGCAAGAGGGGCAGACAAGGAGACCAAGAGCAGGGAGGCAGCAATGGTGGAAGCGGGGTGGGGGGGCGGTGGGAAGGCAGGCAAGAAGAAGCAGAGCTCAAATTTTATAACATATGCCCCCAATAAAAACAAATTAGGCTGCTGAAAATAAGAACATGTCTGAGGTTTTAAAAAACTATGATTTTTTTTCTTTCATGTATAAGGAGGATGAGAAGGGGGTAAAAGCCATTTTATTATTTTAAATGACAATAGAATATGAGGTGGAGAAAGGAAAGATTCTTAAAGACAAATGAGAATAAGAAGGTCATAAAAAGAGAGGAGAAAGAAAGTGTAAATAGTGGGAGGGTGCACGGGGAGTAAATGAATATATTGAGAAATGGTAGGAGGGAGCGAGGGAAGGTAACTGCAGGCAAGAAGAAATAAATTAACATGTTTGTTTGAATACAGGGGCTCCTTTGTGAAGATGAGAGCTCACATCTGCCTTTGATCAGCCACATGGCAGCCCAGGATCAGATCAGAAAGCAAATGAGATGATAAAGTGGATGAAACCACAGTAAGTTTAATATCCAGGAGGGAGCAAGGGAGGGAGAGAACAAGGGAAGGAGGGAGGCTGCCCCACAGGAGCCAAAAGCAGGGTTTCCATGCCAAAGAGGGTGGGCCTGGCAGTGGTCCTGATGCCCTCGGCTGCAGCCTGCAGAAGTAGAGCAGCCGGTGACAGCAGAGGGGACAGAGCCTTCGGGAGACTTCTGGGCTCCCTTGTAGGCCCACCTGGCTTTGCTGACACAGCCCAGGAGCTGATGGTGGAGGATTTGCTTAGCTCCAGGGCCTTTCTGAATTGGCTTTTCTTTACCTTGAGACAGGCCAGAACAAAAGATGAAATCGTTATTTCAAAGCGATTATTTTTCTTTTCATACCATACCCCGCTCCCCTTTAGAGTATTTTTATTGCAGAATTACCAGAAAGGCTGCTTAATATGTAAACTTGACCATATTCTACTCATGAGTTTCTTTGTGGATTTCTAGATTGTTCATGATAAAATCCCTATAATGATAAAGTAACTGTTTGGAATACTTCATAACTATCTTGAAGGCCTTGGAGAGTAGCAAAAAGACCCATAAACTCTAGGATACATGAATTATAAAAATCTCTGACATTTTTGGAACGCCTAATATGGGCCATGAAATTACATGATCTTATTTAGCTCTGAAGTAACATCCTTATTATTCGAATTTTACAGATGGGGAAGCCAAAGCTCTGAGTGAGGTGTTAAATAATCTGCTTCAGGGTGTAGGGCTAGAATTGACTGAGGCAGGACTGGATCCTATCATCTGGGGCTCTGAACCTGGTTTCGATGACTAGAAGAGGGATATTTCCAAGGTAGGTAGCAGTGATAAGTCACTTAAATCTGAGAGGACCCATAGGCCAAATCATTCCTCCTTCCAAAGGGGATGCTTGTCCTTTGAGCGTTCCCATTCTGTTCAGTTGTGTGCACCCTCTGGAGGACAGCTCACCGTTCCTCTGGATTTTAAAGTCCCCCGACAAAGGAAGTTGGGAGAGCTCAGCGTGAGAGCCCACAGCCTGAGAAGTGCAGGAAGAAAGCCCCAACTGGGATCACAGATGCTGTCCCTAGCCTCAATGATTATATAATTTAATGGGGGTATTTAGAGTGCACATGAATAAAAGATGTAAAAGCAAAAAGGAAGCAAGATATAAAGACACTCAAATGAGTATCAAAGAAAACTTCTCAGTCCTCTACATTTCAAAGAGATTAGGTGTGGAGAGAGAAGCCTGGGGGAGGGTGGCTTTCCACACACTCTCTCACCACGGGGGGGGGGGGGGGGGGGGGGGGGGGGNCTCCCCCCGGGGGGGGGGGGGGTGAAGGTGCGTGTGCACCTGTGCATGTCCCTACTTGCAAGCGCACCCTGAGGGGAGGCGGAAGAGGAGACTCTGCAAACTTAATCTTACTAAGAGAACAAAGATAAGAAAAGAGGGGAAAGGGAAATGTCCTTCAGTGCCAGTGGTCTCGGTGTAAGAGCCACAGGCTGCTCACCTGAAGGTGAGCTCTGCACCTGACTTTGGTTTTAAGATCTGAAAGTCACAGAGAGGCAAGCAGGGAGGAGCCAGGCATGGAAAAGGAGGAAGCCCTGTAGCAGTCCTTGTGTGGAGGCTCCATGGACAACTCTGAATATCCTTCTGTGGGATATTAGTGAGTCTAACAGTCTCAGATGACAGTCTGTCTCTGGTGGAGAAGCAGGGAACTACGGATAGATAAGCGCACTGGTAGCCATGGAGCTTTAACCTGATAGAAAAAAAGGACTTTGGCCAAACTCACCTGGTGTCACCATGCCATTTAAGAACCAGAAATCAAAAAGAAACAAACCCAGTCAGAGCAGAACAGCGTCCTCTGTTACAAAGGGCACACGATTTAGGATTGTGAGAAGTAAATAAAACAAAATGAGTCATGGAAGCTGGGGGGAGAGCCTATTGCTGACAGTTCTTTGAAGGTGAATTTGGAAAGGGCTTTTAATGGGAATAGGGGAAAGGGCATTTGTAAAATGGGAAGTCCAGAGAGGTGGTGGCTGTAGAAAAAGAAATGACCAGGTTGTGTGTTAGGGACAGCATTGCTCCAAGTAGGAGCCCCGATGAATGAGAATATCAAGGAAATGGGCTCCAGCCCACCATTCTTGTATGTGTAGGAGGGCCAGAAGCATAGCAGTGAAGTTCCAAACATAGTCATGAAGCAAGAATTGAGTCCTGATATTTGGGGGGAAATCAGAAATATGGGATATGTAGAGTGAGGGGATGTGGAGGATTTTGTGGTTCCAATAGTTATGTAGGTGCAGTAAGTGACCAGGCTTGAAAATCCTTTTGTAGAATGGATTTATATATAGAGATTCTTATTTCTCCCACTGCTTGTGTGTGTGTGTGTGTGTGTGTGTGTGTGTGAGACGTGAAAGAAGAGAGGACTCTGCTTAAAGAAAAAACAAAGTCTTAAGATATTATAAAATCCAGCTTAATACATCAGGCCTTTAAAATTGCATCACTAACAAAAAATATCTTTTAAAATAAAAATGACATCTATAACGCAAATATATTCTTCTGATGTTATTGAAGAACTTTCTCTCTGACTTCCAGGATGGCCCCATGGTTAGAAGTGTGAATTCCAAAATTAGAAAGATTGAGTCCAAACTCTGATTTACCTTCTAATTAGCTGATGATTAGCAAGTTACTTAGCTACTGTAAATCTTCGTGCCTCATCCATAACACAGGGGCAATAACTACTTACCTCCTCATGTTACTGTGATGATTATATAAAACAATTCATTTAAAGGAATCTACTAGCATCACTTTGGTCCATAGTAAGAGCTCTAAAATTAGTAATGAAAAGGACTTGCATCATTATTGTTCTAACCTGGTACTAGCTTAACATGAAGGTCTCTTCAATTATTTTCTTTGACTCCATATTTAGAAGTTTTATGAGAATATATAGGGGAGCATTCTATAAATTTTGTCATATAATAATGCATAAAAATTTGTGTCCAGACTTATAGTTACTCAAAAAATTTTCCCCAAACAAGTTTCTAAATGAAGGCATATACTTGGTCACATGCACATTTTATAATTCAAAGATCAACCACAGGGAAATGCACAACGGTCTCATATTTGAACCCAGTAGAAATCAAATATTAGTGAGGACCAAACCCTCTACCCCATCTGCTTAAGCCAAATTTCATATTTTTAAAGCTGTCTGCCTGATGTTACCTTATACACTTTGCAGAGTAACCTTCAGAATAACACTTGTCATGGAACCTGAAACCGAATGCTCTTTTTTTTTAAAAAAGATTTTATTTATTTATTTGACACAGAGACAGCCATTGAGAGAGACAGCCAGTGAGAGAGAGACAAGCAGGGGGAGTGGGAGAGGAAGAATCAGGCTCCTAGAAGAGGAGCCTGATGTGGGGCTCGATCCCAGAACGCCGGGATCACGCCCTGAGCCGAAGGCAGACGCTTAACAACTGAGCCACCCAGGCGCCCCTGAATGCTCTTTTTTTAATAACTGGACTCAAAGTTAGCTGTTGGCATCTTTTCCATGCTGCATTACGGATCAACACGCTAGCCGATCGATTGATTCTTTACCTTCTCTTATTTTTGATCCTTCTGTCATTATTTAAATCTGGCCAGATTTCCTCCCCAGTCCTAAATCTTTGCTCTCAGCAGCAAATTGCCCTTTCAGTACTTGGTCAATTGTATTGTTAGTGACTGCTTTGGGACTTTTAGGGATAAAGGTTTTAATTCTAGTAGAATCACATGTTTGTTCTTTCAGAGAGATTTATTTTTTGCTAAAGTTTGTGGGTTTCCTGCTGATGTCAGGTTGAGCATTCATACATATTCAGCATTTTGTCTCAATTCAAGTTGATAGCAAGAGTTCTCCTGGGACTTTCCATTTTGATGTTTGTACTTTCCATTACCGTGGTCATTGTGATCAGGATCACTGACATCAGCACATCGTCCACTGTATTTTATGGTCAGTGGTCATTCATTCAGAACCAGGCTTGTGCTCAGTTCCGTGGTGGGGGAGTGGGGACCCAGGCAAACAAGCAATGGTCTCTGCCTTAAAAGACTTCATAAAATTTAGGGTATAGTGCAAGATAGTACAAAAATTTTGGTGCTGGGGCGCCCAGCTGGCTCATTAGGTAGAGCATGTGACTCTGGATCTTGGGGTCGGGAGTTCAAGCCGCATCTTGAGCATGGAGCCTCCTTAAGAAAAGAAGAATTTTGGTGCTGAGTAAGCAAAACCCATGTATGTGAGAAAACTTTTCTCAGGTTCTTGGCTTATCTTTAGCATGACTGACACAAGAAGGATAGTAGTGTCAGCTGGAAAACTGAGGCAAGATCAAGAGGTTATGCTCTCCCTCCTTCTGGCTGAGAAGCAGGAAGTTAGTCCTTTAGTTTTGTGCATAATGCATTTATGAGATTATGTTAAAAGGTCTGATGAGCTGAAGTTGAACAACAAACTTGCATGTTTTATGGCTGATTTTGCTTCTCAGAGTTACAAAACATTATAAAATCCGTCATTTGACCTTGTCTTCCAGGTATAATCCTCATGGAAATATTTTCAGTGTTTTATACACTAAAAAGAAAAAAATAACCTTCTTTCATTGGCTTCACTCCCAGTTGATGAATTTAACTTAATGAGCAACCAGTTGAGACTAAGATCACTGTTTTCCCTGTATCTCATGCTCTGTCTCTATATTATTAATTTTATGAAAAAGTCTTGTCACCAACATGTACATTTTTGTATTTTCCACCCATTTTTATAAATTGCATGTTGAATTTTTAAATCCCTTGTCAAGTAACGTCTTATCAGGAAGCATGATGTGTAATGTAGATTCAGAGTGGAGGTGCTGTGATGGGTGGGTCCTGGAAGGGGGTCTACAGCTCGGCCACTAGGATGCCTTCTCCACCCTGCACCTCATCGCGCTCAGTGGTGACTCCCTGAATCCTTCAGCCTGTGTGGAACGGAGTGCAATTATCAGAATATATCCTTGCAGTTGTTTTCAGCCTTTGTGGTATAGATACAAAGTTATATTGCCAAAACCGGATTATTGGTGGAAACCATCATTTCCATGTTGATACCTTGAAATGCCTCAACTAATTAAGGAAAATCCAACTTTAATGTATAAAAGTGGATTAAAGATGTCAACATAAATAATGAGTATATCTGACCAAAATAATTTTATTTTTCCCCCATTAAAAAGCATCATTAAAATAGAAAAATAAGTGTTAGTCCATTTGCATATTACATTTGGCTGTAGTAGGATGTGTCAGAGAATAACAGAAATGCCACACTTAGGCACAGCTGCTTGTCTTTTCTCCAGTTTCAATTGCCCTTTATCAGTGTTTTCACTCCATTCTTGGGGGTATTCTTAAAATTCACCTTGGAATTTCCACGGTTCTCTTCATCTTGGTTCTTCCAGGATTTTGCTTGTGCTGAATCATGTTTATGTTCAATGGGAAGAAGTGTGAAAACTTGCTGCTTATATCTGTTGCAACAGCATAGGCTCACATGCCTACCAGAATTTCTCTTGCTGTTCATCACAGAGAAGAAAGTTCTAGCGAACACGTCATCCTCTCATTTCTCTCACCTACATGGCAGGTTCCTATGTGGCTATGCTCCTTTTTCAGCCCAATTAGAAATAGAAGCACCAGAAGAAAAACAGTTCAAGAATTATGAAGAATTTCTTCACTGACATGTTTTTCCCCCCTCAATGGATATTTCTTTCTTTGGTTTTTGGTTTTCATTTTTTTATAGACATGAAATTCACATAACATAAACTTAACCATTTTAAAGTGAACAATTCAGTGGCATTTAGTAAATTTACAACATTGTGCAACTACTGCCTGTATCCAGTTCTAAAAAACTGTGATCACTCCAAAGGAAATCCTCTGTCCATTAAGCTGTTGCTCCCTGAATCCCCTTCCCTCTAGCCTCTGGCAATCACCAGTCTGCTTTCTGTTTCTAATTTTCCCTTTCTGAATATTTCATGTATGTGAAATCATACAATACATGGTCTTTTGTGTCTGAATTTTTTCACTTAGCCTAATGTTTCCAAAGTTCATCCATGCAGTACTTCATTCTTTTTTATGGCTCAGTAGTATTCCGTTGTGTGTATAAACTACAGTTTGTGTACCCGTTCATCCACTGATGGACATTTGGAGTGTCTCCACTTCGGACTGGTGTGATTAGTGCCACTATGAACATGGATATATGTGTATTTGCTTGAGTATCAGTTTTCAATTTTTTGAGTATATACCTAAGATTAGAATTGTTAGGTCATACAGCAATTCTATATTTAACATTTTGGGGAACAGCCAAACCCTTTTCCACAGTGGCTATACCATTTTATACTCCCATCAACAGTGTATGAGGCCTCCAATGTCTCCATGTCCTTGCCAACACTTGTTATTTTCTTTCTTTTTGTTAATTATAGCCATCATAGTGAGTGTAGAGTGGTATGTGTTTTCACATACTGCTCATTTTCTTTTGTCTTTCCCCCAAATATTCGATGTTGTTTTTAGACACAATTTTATTTGTTTCCTCAAAATACGTGCCAGGTAAATGTCATGTTTATGCCTGTGAGTGGTCAACCTGCAAAGCAGAGCTGGTCAGGGAAGGGTTAGGCATAGGGGAGGAGTGGTTCCAATGATCCTACAATTCTAAGCAGGCAAGGAATCAAAGCAACCAAAATAGTAGAGAGTATGAAAGGCAGAATTCTGAACTCTTCCAGGATTCTCTCGTACTGTTCTATGTGCTTTGTGTTATCCCCTCTCCTTGAGTGTGGATCTCTGAGTGTGATAGGCTAGTCACAGCTGTGTTATACTGCCTTACACATATATACACTCCTACTAGAGATAGAGATACTTCTACTAGAGATTCTCCTGCTGGCTTTAAGGAAGTAAGCGGCCATGTTGTGAGGGGGTCACATGGCTAGGACCACAAGGTGGCCTCTAGGATCTGAGAACAACCCCTGTCAGGCAGCCAGCAAGAATATGGGAACCACAGTCCTATACCCCAAGAAACTGAATTCTGCCAACAACCAATATGTGCTTTGAGGAGAACCCAGAGTTTCAGATGAGACTCCAGCCTGGCTGACACTTTGATTTAAACCTTGTGAGACCCTGAGCAGAGAATGCATTTGAGGTCACCTGAACTTAACTATAGAACGACAGTTAATAAATGGGCATTGTTTGAAGCTGTTAAGCTTGTGATGATTTGTCACATAGCAATAGATACTGAATACAGGGGGCTCTTCAGGATATGCAATACTTTCTTAAGTTAGCACAGGCATTGCCCATTCACAATAGATTCTGGCCATAAACAACGGTGCTGCATTGGGACTGGCTGGCTCTTATCCATGGACTACACGCACAAGCTTTAGTGACAGAGCCACCAGAGTGCAGTGCTCTGGCTGGACTGTCAGTTCGCACACTGTATTCACTTGGTTTCTTACTAAGTCTGGCCTGGTTGTGGCACTCTGTACATGGGAATGGTTTGTTTCTTTTCTACAGAGTGAGGCAGTGTCTCCAGGTGCTTTGTAAATAAATATATTTTACGTTTATGTATTATATGTATTGTATTATGTAATGTACATATTATAATACAATGTAATATATGTATTATAAATATATATTTATATATTACATCTTATAAAATATTATATCATATATATATATATATAACATATTGTATATATATATTTCTAAAGTCACTCAGCGCTGGTGACTGAAATACAGGCAGCTCTCATCTTTGGCTGTCAGAGCCCAAGAAAGCAAAGGGACAGCTTTATCTTTGCCAAATTTTGCAACATCTCTAAACACAGTGGCAAAATGATTAGACTTATTTACATCTTGTGTTTTTAAACCATGTCTTAGTTTTAGGGTCATGTGAATGAAGTTAGCAAAACAGCCAAAAATTACAGAACATGAGAAAGAACAACAACAAAAAGTGTTTGTAGATGTGGCCAACTTCACCATTTACTCCTTGAGTTATGCTGTCTTACAAATTGAGTTCTCAATCTGCCTTTTTCATCCACTTCTTTGACTTTTATTTTTATTACTGTTTATTTATGGATGGTTTCCATGCAAAATATTTTCATCTTGCTCATGCTTAACATGGGAAGCCCTATTCAAACTTTATATTTGCTCTGACATAGTGTTCATCAATTCTAATCTTCTTTGATGATAAAGAAAAATTTCCTCAGGCAAACAGATTTGGAAAGAAAAAAAAAACAAGTTATCTATAGGCTTCAGATTTCTCTAAAACAACATTAAATGCTGAAAAAAGAAAGAGAAGAGAAGGGAGAAAAAGGAAAGAACCTACCAGGTTCTGACGAGGAAAAGTGTGACCTATAGATTTTATAACGATTGTTGTTTAGGTATGAAAGGAAGTAGACATCCCTAAACATGCAATAACTCAGGGACTGTATCATTTTTTAAAAAGTACTTGATGAAATACAGCCAATTGAAATATAAATTTTTAAAAATCTCAGAATGGAAATGTTGTGGTAAAGGTATTGGTATAAACACTGAGTCCACATTAATACAGAACTAGGAGGAAGCTGGTAATACATTTCAGAACAGAAGGCAAATGATGTATAACTTGATATTATTAAAATAACATAATAAAAATCTGGAGATGGGGCAGGGCAGGTGGGTGGGAGTGCTAATTTCCCCATTTTTCAGAACAAGCAATCAATCAATATTGACTAAATTTGACAGATTTAGTCCAGAAGAGCCATAATGACTCCAACTTCTTAATATTTCTCCCTTTATTTCCTTCTTAAATTTGGTTTTATCTTTTGGGGGAAAAAACCTCCTATCTTAAAATTAGATATTTATGCAAATCCAGGAATTCCTTCAGTTTTACTTATGTCTTTTTCTTTGCTTATTTTTTATTACAAATTAAAAAGTGGCATGTTTTAGTGTGATGCCATTTTTATGGAATTACTTTGTCTCTATCTATCCATCTCTTATCCTTTCTTTCATCTACTTTCTTATCTGTATTTGGGATGATGCTTGCTTAATGTTAAAAAATGATTATCATTGGATGAAATGATATGGCTAACTCTTAAGTTTTCTTATCTGTACTTGGCTTGACTTTTTAAAAAGGTGTATGTGTCACTTTCTAAAAAAAACAAAAAACAAAACAACATTATTAACCCGAAATAAGAAGCTTTGAAAGTGATATTTCAGTTGTGATGCAGATATTTTCTCAGGTAAAGAGACAACTTTGCAAAACATTTTAAGATGGCTTTCACCTTTTACTACCAACTGTTACTGTTCAAGGGGTAGGAAAGCAGGTGGAATTTCTTGAATTGGGGCAAAAAAAGGGAGACTCATTTTGGCTCTGAAAGACAAATCTATAATGCAAATGTTGTCTTGCCCTTAGAATTTACTTCCTCCAGTTTCTGGGATAACTTTCATAAGACACTTCGGTGCACAGTGCAAGAGATATGAAGTTTGGCTTACAGAGAGCTCTGAGAGACTTGTGGTTGCTGTTAGCAGCCTTCAGTTCTGCCCCACACTGGTCTCTCTGTAGGGTGGCTCAGGAAGTGGCTTTCATCAGAGTGAGCCATGAGAGAGAGAGGAAGGGAGAGAAGAGAAAGTGTGGATGGGCACGTAGGAAAACGCACCCAAGACAGGAAATGCAGTCTTTTAGTAACCTGATCTCAGAATTAACTTCCCAAGACTTCATCCATATTCTGTTTGCCAGAGTAGAGTCCCTAAGTCTATTCCACGTTCAATGGAAGGAGTTTAAGAACCTGCTTTTGTGAGGAGGACTATCAAAGAAATTATGGGCATAGTGACCTAATTTGCTGAATCCTTTTCCATTCTCTGCTCACTTCTTCACTCCTTGAAGTCTGGGCTCTGCCCCTTCTTCTCTGCTGAAACTTCTGGAAGATTCCTGTTAGGCTTCTTCTTAATAGTTCAAAAGTTTTACTTGGGATTGTAATCTTTCATCTCTCTGCAGCACTGACTGCTTTTCAAATATTTGGTCTGTCTCTTTTGAGAGAGGACAACTCCTTGAAAAAATGAGTACTTTCTTATACAAGTTTGTCTCTTACACAGTATCTGACACAAAGAAAATTCCAAATACTCTTCAATCTCAATAAATATTCTCAGTTTACATTGAAAATATTCTGTTTATTCTGTTTATTTATTGTTTATTCTGTTGATTTATTTTATTCTGTTCAGCCTTATTCTGTTTAGCCTTATGTCAAATTGTGTCACTTCTAATTTCAGCATAAATTGGTTTCCAACTCTTCTGTGCTCAAAACATGAAATGGTTTTCATCTCAGAATAAAAGTCAGAAAGTCCCAAGTGGCCCATGAGGCCCTGTATGATCTGCACCCCCACTTCACACACCTCATATTCTACCACTTCACTTACTCTTAACTCCATTCACATTGCACTCCTTGTTATTCCTTAAATACTTAAGACATTCTCCTGCCTCAGGACCTTTGCACTAGCCCTTCCCTCTGTTTGGGGCACCCTTCTCTTACATAGCCACTGCCTGAGATCTTTGCTCAAATGATACCTCTCACTGGGACATTCCTAGCCACAGTATTTAAAATTGGTATTCCTATCCCATTATGCCCGACTGTCTTTCCTGCTCTATTTTTATATTCAGCATTTATCACCAAAGAATATGCTATATATTTTATTTTTTAAAATTTTGCTTCTACTTAATCCCTTACTGGAGTATAATCTGTTTAACTGACTTCTATATCCTCAAGACCTGCAGTATTGTCTAGCGTATAGTAAGTATTCAATTAATATTTTCTGAATTAGTTAATTAGAATATGGGAAAGAACAACAACAAAAAGTGTTTGTAGATGTGGCTAACTTCAACATTTACTCTTTGAGTTATGCTATCTTACAAATTGAGTTCTCAATCTGCCTTTTTCATCCACTTCTTTCACTTTTATTATTATTACTATTTATTTAGGGATGGTTTCCATGCAAAATATTTTCATCTTATCAAATATCACATACATAATCAGAGCTGCTTTTCAGTTCCTGAGGGTACTAGCACCATGTCAGCAAGCCCCTTCCCATCCTTTCCCATTGGGACTTTTGTGGGAGAAGATGGTAAAGCACAGGTGGGAAACGGGGCGGTTCCCACTCCCAGAAAGGAGTTATGCTTCCCCACATATACATGTTTGATAAAGAATAGAAGAGCAGAAAATCGTAAGAAAAACCAAAGCTAGGAGCTTCAGAGAAAAGGCCTAGAGAATAACGAGGGTAAGCAGAGCAATTTCTATTTCTGTTCATGTATCACCATCTCCTTGCTTATTGACAGATGCCAAGCCTTCCAGATCACCCCAATTAAACTGGAGGTTCCCTGATCTCCCTTGGAAGTGGCTCCCCATAAATTACATTAAACCCCAATCCTCTAGAGCACAATCGTGCTCGAGCCTTGATGAAAATATATTGCCTTGCAGTGTCCTGCCTTAGACTAGGGAGAAGTGAACCAGCACTGGCAGGGCTTGATTTCCTCATGAGACAAAGGGGAAAATGGTGGGGAAAAGGCCCTAAATCTTTCCTTATTTGCTGGGTAATTGTGGTAGTAATAAGCAGACTTTCAGACTTTCACCCAGGGAAGACTCCCAGGAATACAGGCTCTGGTTGAGACCAGTGAGAGAAGAAAGGGAAGGAAAATCTAGGGAGGAAATAAATGCATAAATATGTAGATAAAATTTTTAAGTAAAGCAGGCTCTGGAAAATATCTCCTGGAAGCATTAGACCTGTTTTTACTTTTTTTCTCCATGTGTCACAAAACATCCTTATTTTGATATCAACAGATTTCTTTTTCAAGTGAGACTTTAGGGAAGTAATAAATCATTCAATTGAATGATTGAATTCTGATGTATTTATTAAAAACTAAGTAAAAATTTCCAAAATTACTATAAAAGTTGATTGCAAATTAGTTTAAGAGTAAGAAACAAACTCATTTTGCTTTCTTAAAAATATTTGTTTACTTATTTTGGGTTTATAATTTCAGTTTGCTTTTTTGTAGCCAAAATTACTCCGTTCCCATCTCCTACATGACCACATTATCCCTTTTGATTTCCTTCTACTTGACCTCTCAACTGTAGGTCAAACCTGGAGCAATCAGCTTGCATTTAATCATATGCATGTATAGAGTATAATTGTTAAGATGGTGTTGAATAAGACAAATCTCCACAATCCACAAGCTGTGTGACTTTGAGCAAGTTTTATTCTGTCGCAGTTTTAATTCCTCATCTACCAAATGTGGATGATAATATTGCCACCTCACAGTGATTTTTTTTTTTTTCTGGGCGGGCAATGAGGTGTGGGATGGTGAGGCTTAAGGGCTATAACGTGCCTAACATGGTATTTTATGGAATTAATACTGTTCTGCACATCTGAGGTAAAAATAAATACACAAAGTAAAAACACAGAAAGCGGGGTCCTTAGCTCATGGTAAGTATCCAGTAAACTATTCTTTATCTCGATGAATGGTATCATCACCTATTCAGTTTTAAAACCATAACACTAGTCTTTTTTGACATTTCCTGTTTTTACAACCTCACCCTTTTAGCTAAACTATCACCAAGTTCTGCTGAATTTTGGTTCACATTGTCTCTGTGATCTGTCATTTCCTCCCTTTCTGCCAGCACAGCCATCCCTCCGGTTCGAGCTGCTGTCATCTCGCCTCTCTCCACAGCGCACATTCCTGGGACTCCAACACCCACCTGGGTCCTCCTTCTGTCCTGTCTCCATATTGAAGCAACACAGATCTTTTTAATGCTCAGTCTGAACACATTGTTCTCATGAAAATTTTCCAGCTGCTTCTCACTTCTCTGGGAATAAAAAGCAGTTTCCTTCACATGGCCTACAAGGCCCCATGTGAATACTGTCTTACCTCAGCTGCTCTCCCCTTCACTCTGTGCACCAGCCACATGGCTTCCTTTCTTGTACACCTGCCGTGCTTCTGCCACAGGATTTCTTTATGCTGGTCTGCTGATTAGGACATCCGGCCTTTTCATTTTCTCTGGGAATTCCTACTTGTGGCCCAAATGCCACTTCCTCTGGAAAGAATTCTCTGACCTGCCAGGCTAAGTCAGGGCTCCTTTTTATAGGGTTGATACTCTTCTATTACATGTAAGCCAGTTTGTAATCATACATTTATTTGTGTGGTTATTGATTGATGTCTTATTCTTCTGCTATTCTGTAAACTCCATGAGGGTCACATAACTCTACATAGTTGCTCTTAAAACCACAACTCCTGGAATTGGGTCTGGCCACTAGTAAATGCTTAATATATATTTGCTCAATAAATGTATATATGAATGAGTTAGTATCTCTAATGTCTATTGTATTCTTTTTATATGTCCTATTACTTGATCTTACAGATGTATATAAATTATTTTTCCTTTTAATCTGATAGGATGAATACAGAATGACACTCTTTTGTAATGATAAAACTGAAAAGACTAATTTCTAAGGCTTCTCTGTGTTTCGTTCATTTGGAGCTGTACAGAGACTATTTGGCAGCCCTTCTTTCTCTTCTGTTCATGCATGCTGCTTGAGGTCTCAATCCTATCTTTGATCTTCCGAAGATAGTTTATCTGTTTCCTCTTTCCTGATCTAAATTACTGCCTGATATGAATGACTCTATATAACGTGGTGATTAAGAACTCAGATCTGGAGCTGAAAGCCTTGGGCTGATTTAGACACTGCTACTTCTAGTCATACTCTGCGTGGACTCAAACAAGTTATTTTTATTTTAGCTCATCAAGCCTCAGTTTCCTTTTCTAAAATGTGAGTAATAGAATCTACCTTCAGGTGTCATTGCGACGGTGACACTAGATAAGGCATGTAAAATAGCACTTCCTCCGTAATATCATAATCACCCAAAAAGGATACCCATACAATAATGGACATTATTATTATAACTTTTTATTTTATTTTCTAGTTCTTAACTTCACACTTCCATCCACCCATACTTGTGCTGGATAATTGCCTTAGGACAGCTCAACAGGGAATTACATGTAGATTCCTCAAACTGAATAAGTCAGGAAAGTACTTCATTTTTTCCTCCCATTAAACTTTCAGCCTTTCCCCATTTCCTTCTTCATTGTTACATAAAACTTCTGAGTACATTTCTGTTTCTTTCTCTTCCCTGTCCCAACATGTTTAGGACCCTGATTGTATTGGACAGAACTTCTCTAAGTTGTGTTGGAGAAGTTGTTTCCTACCAACTTTGTCTTCAGGAACCCAAAGAAGAATATCTTGGATTTGGGGGAAAGGTACTGCTGTCCAGACATCCCCTTAAGTACTTTCATACTTGTTAGGTGAATGTCTCCTTTTTGGATAAGCAGCGTATTTTTACCCAGACCCTGGAGTCTTTTATCTGTTTCTTCCTACTCATTCTTTTGGCCAGGACTTTAATAGCCTCCTGGAAAGCCCTTCCTGCCTTGATCTGTAATTCTTTTCATGAATTCCTCCTAGAATAATTTAAAAACTGCCTAACGTTGGTCCATCCTCTCTTGCTCAAGCTTATAAAGTGGCACACTGTTTGTCACCATTACAGATGCCCACTCCCGGTTTCATGACTGCATGTTCCACTTCATCTGTTGCCTCTGCCTCCAGAGTAGGCATACTGGCTCCCCCGATTCAGAGCGCTGACTGCATCACCCCCTTACCATGCAGCTCTGCCCAGTCTTAGATTTCCATCTTCCTGTCCACGCCCACTCCTCTTTTAAAGAATGTCCTCAACTGGTCTCAGAAGAAATCCCAACTCTTCTCCCTAAATAAACGTGGTCATTTTAAAAACAAAGAATAGACATGTTCTGGCAAACCTAATTAATAATAATAACAAAAGTAAAATAAAACAAAAATTAGACATGGGAAAGGAAGTTTAAAAAGAGAAAAGAATTTTTAAAATGAGCAAATAATACAATGTAAGTTTCCTTAGTCCATTCAGGCTCCTGTAACAAAATACCACATAGCCTAAGTGGCTTATCAATAACAGAAATTCATTTCTTATGGCTCCGGAAGGTGTAAGTTAAAAATTGTGGTGCCAGCATGGCTGTGTTCTGATGAAGGCCCCTTTCTGGGTTGCAGACTGCCAGCTTCTCACTGTGGCCTCACATGGTGGAGGGGCTGGAGATCTCTCTGTAGTCCTTTTTATAAAGGCACTAATCCCATCATGAGGGTTGTGCTGTCATGACCTGATCACCTCCCAAAGGCTCCACCTCTTAAAAACCATCACCTTGGACATGAGGTTTTTCAGTGTATGAATTTTGGACTATGCATTCAGACCATAGCACTATGCTCATAAATTTGAAAATATAAATGCAATGAACAATTTTCAGTAAGCGTTAATTATCACAGTTGCCTAGGAGAAAGCCTGGTCTCATTAAAAATTAAGCAAATTAAAAATTTATTATAAAAATATATTTTTAACACTTCAGCTTTCAGTGTTTATATGTATGGCAATTTTTTCAAAATTTTAGGGACTAGAATGTAGAAAAACATATAAAGTTACTGATTTAATGTCATAAATTATCGAATTCAGGTAACAAACCTGATAGTAAAAGCAGAAAAAAAGTATATATAACTATACCACATAGCTATCTGTGTTTTTATCTTTAAATAAAATCTCATTTATATAGAGAGGCAAAACCTAAATAACCTATGAATAAATTGAATCCAAATATACCTTAAATATAACTCATAAATACAATGTAACATTTATATGTAGACTGTAATGGTGAATTAATATTAAGAGATCAATTAATTAGATCAAGAGACCAAAGGGGAAAATGATTATCTCAAGTATTAAATAGGCTTCTGATTATATTTAGCATTCATTCCATCACAATACTTAGAAAACATTTTTTTAAAGATTTTATTTATTTAAGAGAGAGAGAGAGAGCACATGAGCAGAGGGGAGGGGAGAAGGAGAAGCAGACTTCCCACTGAGCAGGGAGCCTGATGCCGAACTAGATCCCAGGACCTTGGGATCATGACCTGAGCTGAAGGCAGACACTTAACTGACTAAGCCACCCAGGTGCCTGAAAACATTTCTTAACATGCTAATCAAGTGCCAACTGTATACTTGAATTCGAAACAGTGAAATAGTCCCATTTTATTTATTTATTTGTTGGTTTGTTTATTTTTATTAATTTTTAGAGATTTACTTATTTATTTATTTGAAAGGGAGAGAAAGAGAGAGAGCAGGAGCAGAGGGGAAGGACAGAGGGGGAAGACAAGCAGACTCCCTGCTGCACAGGGATCCTGATGCAGGGCTCAATCCCAGAACCCTGGGATCATGACCTGAGCTGAAGGCAGTTACTTCCAGGTGCCCCAGTCCCATTTTTAAAAAAGATTCTTTATTTTTCAGCAATCTCTACACCCAGTGTGGGACTCAAACTCACAACCCTGAGATCAAGAGTTACATGCTCCACCGACTGAGCCAGCTGGGCACCCCTAAATAGTCCCATTTTAATCAAGAGCAGGAGCAAGTTTCCTGTTCTAAAAGTTCTTTCCAGTGAAACAAGATGAAAAATCAGAAACAATAAAAATGATTGAGAGAGGGACTATAATTAATATTTTTGCATAATATTTAATTGAGGAAAATATCATCTTCAGATTATAATAATTGATAAGACTTTTGCAAAGTGAGTGGATTCAAAATAATTTTATGAGAAATAATAGCTCTTCTATAAACCAAGAGTAGCTTCTTAGAAGATATAAGAGAAAAATAATTCCATTCACAGTAGCAAATAAGAAAAGTACAATCCCTGGGAGTGAACATAATAAAATGAGTAGGGCATTATGAAAGAAATTACGAAACAATGTATTTCTGGATGAAAGCTCTTATTTAAATTTTTTGTATTTGCGTATTGTTGACACATGTTACATTAGTTTCAGATATGTAGCATAGTGATTCACCTTCTTTATACATTATGTTATGCTCGCCACAAGTGTAGCTAGCATCTGTCACCATACAATGCTATTACAATATTATTGACTATAATCCTTATGCTATCTATATCTTTTATGCCTGTGACTTATTCATGAGAGCTTTGTTTTAAAGAAGTGATTCTTTCTCAAGTTAATACCTTGATTTAAAGCAATATCTATAAAAATATAATTGATCTCATTATTTGTGGTAGTTATGTACTATAAAGTTGCTATGAACACTGACTTAGAGAATTCTGAACCATTGTTCCTAGGGGAAAATATATGGTTAGGTTCCTGAGAGCATCTGGTCACAACTCTTTCACCAGCCAAACAGTATATGACTGTTTTATGTTTGGTTTTGTTTAAAGACACCTTATTTAATATATATTGTTGGTCCATTAACATTGAACTTTTGGCCAATAGCACTATTCATTTGTGCTTTTGAACCAAGCTTATCTAACACATGTATTTTTCTCTGTAGGGAACATTATGGTTTTAATGAAGTAGGCAACACTTCACACTACTTTTGGGGACCATTTTAAGCAGTGAAATTATTTGCAAAAAGTGCAAAAATGTGAAAAACAAGACAATAGGGAACAGAAAGGTACTTGTTTATAGTATGAGATCTGACACAAGAAGGTGAAGCAGTGTCTTATTTGATCTTAGCTGGGAACATGTGTGTTGGGCAAGTCAAATTTTTTGCTACTCTTCTCATGACTATAAATAATGCTGAAAGCACTCTGAGAATTGATTTTGGAGCTACAAATAAATTTTGGTGAATAGGTGAATTTGCATATATGCAATCCATCAGTAATGAGGATTTAATTCTACATATTAATTTTTCTTTTTGTAGCTAGTCTTCAAAATATAACTCTAAAATTTACTTGTAAAATAAACTGGTAGAAATACAGCTGAGAAAAATTGGAAAATGGGGTAGGGTATTTGTCCTACTGCACATTAAAATTGATTATGCAATTAAGAAATTTTAAACCCTTTGATGGTAAATATTTACAGATAGGACAATAGAATTTATAATCCTAGAATAAACTCAAATATATTTAAATACTTGATACATGGCAAATAGTGGATCATAAAATAATGAAGAAGCTATGTGTGATTCAGGAATTATTATTTTAACTTCGTTTATGTGGAAACTACTTTTTCTACCATTTGCATCAAAATAAATTTCATGTGAATTTAAAACATTAAATAAATCAATGAAAACAAAAACAGAGGAAAATATAGGTGATTATTTAATAGGTATTCTGACAAAAAAGTGTTTCTAAGCATTAAAGCCATGGAAGAAAAACACAAAAAAAGATCAATAGATAAATTGAGGTTTGCTGAAAAGATAGACTATGTAGCTATTTGAAATGTTTTGAAAGAGTATTTAATGGTATAAGAACATTCATAGCACTCTGTTAAGTGAATGAAGCAGGATGCAAAATCACATATGCATTATAATCCTGATTTCTCTGAAGACTTTCTTTTTTCTAAGATTTCATTTATTTATTTGAGAGAGAGAGAGTGTGAGCACCAGCCAGGGGGAGGGACTGAGACAGAGGGAGAAGCAGGCTCCCTCCTGAGCAGGGAGCTGAATCTGGGACTCCATCCCAGGACCCTGGGATCATGACCTGAGCCGAAGGCAGGCACTTAACTGACTGAGCCACCCAGGCATCCCTGTGAAGACTTTTCTGAAGTTGTGCTGTGACACAACATGTTGCTTCCTCAAATGCATCACAAAGTGCAAGTATTTGATTTATGGCCTATTTCTGCTGTTGAAAGATAAACGAAGTCATATAAAAATTTTAAGAGCTCAGTTGAGCAAAAATCTATTCGAATTGGGCAGCATTCAATTTAGCAGATAGAAAGAAGCCCTGAGGAGCAGTGCAAGATGGAAGCCTTTTACAAGCAGAAGGAAGAAGGAACCAGGAAGCTATAGTAGTCAAGAAAGTAGGATAGTTATTGCAGTTACTTTCCTTTAGCAGACAGCAGGGGTCTACTAGTTAGGCAGATGGCCTAAGTAGTGCTGATCAGGTGATTCATTATTGAATGCTTTAAGATTCCATTTCTGGGAGAGCCAAAACTGAAACAAGTCAAGCCTTGGTTTGGCGATGTGGGGCTTAGCCTAAGCAACTATATTTGGACCCTGCTGTCTTATTTTTAACACTGCCAACAGGACATAAACTCCAGGAGGGAATTTACCACAGTTGTCTTGTTCACTAGATGTCTTCATTTCATATTGATCAAAGTGGGGTCATTTCATATTAGGTGGTCAATGAATCATTGTTGAATGAATGAATGAATTTATCAAAACATTAGCTAGAATCGTTTTAAAAAGGTAGAAACTATTGAAATAATAACCAGGATGCTTTTTTAATATTCATATGAAATTTTCAAATTTTCTCCAGCAAGTCTGAATTACATCTACAAGGAGAAAAAGGTCATTAAGCACATATACACAGTTGTCTTTCTTTAACATGTATCTTTCCCGATGCCAGTTGATTTAAAATTTTTTTGTATTTCCGGTATATTTTTCTGTGCATTTTGCTATGCTTCATATTGTCCTTTTTATTTTAGGCTTACCCTGTCATTTTGATTAGGGGAAACTCAGACCAACCATATATACTGTTTATTTTAGTTACTGAACGCGTTCCTTCTTGGTTAAATATGAGGCACCTGTGAAGGCCTGTATTTGTTTTAACTGAACAAAGGTAAACAGCTCTTGAAAGGAGCAGCTCACCGATGCCGGCTACATTCTCATCTTTCATACTGTTATTTCATCAAGCTCAACACCTAACACACCACCTGTCCTCAAAACACAGATCATCTTTAGGCTGTGGCTGCTCATTTTTGCCACTTTCTCTTTTTAAAGGAACCAATCATGCCAAGAAAAATACCTGTATATGCCTCCACCTCCCCCCCTTTGAAAAAAGTAAAAGGTGGAAATTAGCATTAGCTAAATTCCATTTTAAGTGATAAATGGAGTCATGGTTTGGAAAGGTTTGTTGAGGGGGGAGCCACCCTTCCATTGGCAATTGGAAACATTCATAACAAGGCCATTTAGCCAATACATATTTTCCTCTTTAGTACATAAGGGTAAGCTGAATAAAAGGTTTGAATTACAAAGCAGCCTAATCCTGCACATTCTCTGAGCAATGACTGCTATTTGTGTCAAGAAAACAAAGAGGCTGAGGAAATGAGGAAGAGGGAATGGGAGGGAGAATGAGGGCACATGTAAGAGTTATCCTTTGTGCCTGAAACAGGAAAACTCACTTGAAATTAGTTTTTTTTTTATTATTGGAAAGTTAGTGTTTTATATCTTTGGTAAGATCGTTATTCACAGAAATAACCAAATATTTCCAAGGTTCTTACAGGACTTTTTGTCTCTTTCTAAACACGGAGAACAAACTCCAGGAGCCACCGTACCTGTAACCCTGTTCTCCCTATGTCCTCCCCCCCTCACTTTGGCCACATGGTATTGCTAATGTGCAGTAATGGTGTAGCTGGAAAGGCATTTATGTTCCATTTCCCCCCAATATTATTAAAACTGCTCCATCACCTCCTATAATGGGGGCCTCCGTATTTTCTCTTGCCTGTATCCCTGACATGACAGAATGCCTGCCCTCACCAGTATGCTATAACATAGAGGTAATTGAAACATAACTCACCCTAAATTACAGTCAATGTTCAGGCAGGGCCCCAGTGAGCTTCCTGAGGCTCATTACAAGTATAGCTAAATATTTCTTTAAGGTGGTGGAGGGAGATATGGAGCTTAAAAAGAAAAGGAGGAGGGCAGAAGAAGAGGGAGGGGAGGAAGAAAGGGGCAAAGGAGCCAATTAAAAGCAGTTGAGGGTGAGGCTGGTTTCTAAAGAGATTCCCCCTCCTTAATGTTTTGGGTGAGCACCCCATTTGGCGGAGATCAGTAGCAACCTGTTATCATTATTAGCTGAATGGCGATTTCCTGGACTACTTGAAATTGAAAGCTTCCATTCAGTTCCCAGGAAACATAGGTGCACGTAATTGCATTTCCTGGCCCAGTGACTCCTGGGTTAGCTGTATTTACTCCTGGAAGAGGCCATGAAAAATGAAGCAGGGGCTGACTTCCTGAGACCGAAAGAAAAGCACATTGTGAAAGACAGTTTGTTCTCTGTAATTCTTTCAGTTATCAAAATCTGACATCCCAGCCACTGCCCTAAGATTGTCTGTTTGGAGTAATAAAGTCAAAGTTCAAACACTGCTAGCTTTGAGTGAGCTGCCTCATTTTAAACGTGGTCCTCTTCAATCTCATTAGGAAAACAGGCATAATTGCACTAATCCAGTGTGAAGAGTTGAATGGTTCTCATGTGACTGAGTTCCATTTTCCCTTTCACACATGGGAGGGCCCTTCTAAACTCCTTTGTTATCCCTCCTGAGTTCTGCCCTCTCACACACACCCCAGCACTACTTCTGGGTGGCTACTTGATTCCCCTCATTTGAGTTGTTTTACCACTGAAGGCCTAGACACTCAGATCCAATACTACAACCCTTTCCCAGATGACTGGCTTCTCCCTGCCAGTCCCAGCCCCAGGGCAGTTCTGCCCATTGGGACCCTGTGCTTCTGGAGGTTAGTCAGTTGATGCTGATCTCTGCACTTTAGTAATAGTTTATAAGTACATTCTGCATGAATTGTCCTATGGTACGAAGCCAGTGTATTCCTTTCCCCACCTCCCTGTACCATAGGAGATAGCCGGTTCTATAAGTGGCAAACACCGCACAGCCCATACACAAAGGTAATGCAATGACCCTGCCTTTACCGAAGGGCTCAAACTGGCTCTTAAAACAACAACAACAAACATGATCTTGGTGTTCTTCGTCAGCCTCCTGCCACCATCCTTAGTTTTTGTGGGTCTTTCCCTCAAAGTGACAGGAAACCAATGTCTTCTTCGTCCAGAGTTCAAGATTACCTTTCATCTCCCCCATTTTAGGGCCTAAGAAGAGTCCTAGGATTATATAGTCCTCATGACACATAAGGGTTATCTATTCTAATCCTCCCATTTTACGAATGGACAGTTTGAGATCTAGAGGCGGTAAAGGGCCTATTCAAAGTACAGTTAATTCATGGTCTAAGTGTGAGGAGAAAGCACATTCCTATTTCTCAGTTCTGTGTTTTTTTGTTTTGCTTTGGTTTTTTAAGATTTTATTTATTTACTTGAGAGAGAGACAGAGGAAGAAGCAGACTCCCTGCTGAGCAGGAAGCCTGATGCTGGGCTCAATCCCAGCACCTGGTGGTCATGACCTGAGCTGAAGGCAGAGGCTTAACTGAGCCACCCAGGCGCCCCTCAGTTCTGTATTCTTTACACCAAACACCAAACTGCCTTTAATTCTACATCCTGTTCTTAAAGATAGAATTTTAGGTAACTATCAAATTAAAAAAGATCTGTTGTCACATCCATAATGAAGTGTTAATGACTGATAATATCTTAATGTGCTGCCATCTTTAAAGAATTTGCTGTTCAGCCAGTACCTAGGCATAATAAAGATGATTGAATTTCTGAAGATGGTATGTAAAATACTTTTGGGCAGCCATAATTGCTGTTCTATCATGTAACGCAACCACCTTCTTCCTTTACATTTTAATACTGGGTTTATTTGTGTGTGCCTGTCAGTCAGTATGGATTTATGTCACAGAATTTACATTAGCCTGGGAAGGGACTTGAGAGCTCATCTAGTCCACACCATTCTTTTTGTGGCTGCATTATCCAAGGTTACCCAGCTTGTTACTTGCACAGCCAGAACTTGTACCCAAGGAGGGCTGATTTTTTTGCATAGTGTTAAGTTATCTGAATCTGGTAATAAAGTGATTTGAAAAAAAGAAGTGTATCAGAATCACCTGGATAACCCGGGAAACTATTAAAATATATATATATATATATATACTTGTCTCTTTTCCCTCAGCCCTACTTCTGATTCTGTAGGCCTAGAGAAGATATCCAGCAGCTATACCATTTTTTTTTAAGATTACAATATAATTTACAGGGGCGCCTGGGTGGCTCAGTCATTAAGCATCCGCCTTTGGCTCAGGGCGTGATCCCGGCATTCTGGGATCGAGCCCCACATCAGGCTCCTCTGCTGGAAGCCTGCTTCTTCCTCTCCCACTCCCCCTGCTTGTGTTCCCTCTCTCACTGGCTGTCTCTCTCTCTGTCAAATAAATACATAAAATCTTTAAAAAAACAATATAATTTACATACAGTAAGGTGTATAAATCTTGAGCATAAAAAAGTCATGATTTTTTATGTATACAAATGTAGGTATATGTAAGTACATATATAAATACGTGTATACACATACCTGTATAACCACTGATTAAGATTAAATCAGGATTTCTAGATCCCAGAAAACCCATCTGTGATCCTTCTCAGTCACTAAACACCCCCTCCTCCAAGTATAACTTACTTCTTTCATGATAGATTATTTTGCTTGTTTTAATACTTTATATAAATGGACTCATGTAATGACTATTTTGTTTCTGACCTCTTTCACTCCATAGTTTATCTGTGAAATTCATCCGTGTTGTTTGATGTATCAGTAGTTCTTTTGCATTGCTATGTAGTATTCTATTACATGATTATATCACAATTCGTTTATCCATTTGACTGTTGACGAACATTTGGGTTATTTATAGTTTTAGTTATTGTGAATACAGCTATGATGGGCATTCTCATATATGCTATTTTGATGGAAATATCACTTGCATCTGTTGGGTATATATCTCTAAGTGGAATGATGAGTGCTGCATCATTAGGGTACTGATCATTAGGGTATGTTCTTGTTTAACTTTCAAAGGTACTGAAAAAGAGTTTTTCAAAGTGATTCTAGAATTTAACACTCTTATCACCAATGTAAGAGAGCCCCTGTTTTCCTATAGTATTGTTAACCCTTGGTTAACAGAGTTTTCAATTTTAGTCTTTCAAGTAGGTATGCAGTGGCTTTATTTTGCTTTTTTCTGATGATTAAGTATAAGCACCTTTTCAAATGATTATTGTCTGTATCCAACTGTTTTTTTTGACATATGTATTGGAAATATTTTTTTTTCTAGTTTGTAGCCTAACTTTCCACTCTCTTCATCAAAAGAATGAAGTCCAATTTGTTATTTTTTTCTCTATGGATCAGTGTATTTTGAGTCTTGCTTATGAAATCTATGCAGTGGTCATGAGTATAGTCTTCTATGTCTTCTTTTAGAAGCTTGATTATTTTTAGCTATCACATTTAGAATTCTGATCCATCTCAAAGTACTTTTTGCATATGGTGGCACCTGTAACTGTTAAAAGATTTCCAATTAATTTTAATGCTCAATTCTGATTTAAAATCACTGGAAGTAAAAAGATTTAGAATCAGGTTTAGGTTCAAATCCCATTTGTGTCATTTAATAGTTGAGTGATATTTTCCAAATCCCTTTCCTCATACTGAAAACATGGAGAACAAGGTTTTGGAGATATTAAATGTGGTAATTATTTAAAGAGACTAATACAGAGGAGAAGGTCATTAAGTCATAGCTCTTTTTATTTATGTCCTTTAGAAGGATGGGGCAAGTTAGGTCATTTACCATAAAATGCAACTATTATGATTATTTAGGTTTTGTTTTCTTTGCTTCAGTCTTCATTGACTGATATACACCCACAGATCATTGATAGTGATTAGTAGATTATCCTAAAGGTTGTACTTAACTAAGCTTTTTAGAGGTAGGATGGCTACTTTTAGGCTAATAGCTTATAGAATGTAAATAAACTATAAATTCGTGGCAGAACAAAGGGTGATAAAAAGTCCATAGCATTTGGCTTGAAAACATATCTGTCATTTCAAAATTCAAATGAGAATTCACAGTAAAGAGAAAAATATTCTGGATTCAACAGGTAATAAATCCTACTTTTCTGTTTTGGGAAAAGTCGCATAAATTGCCTGGATGGCTCTATGCTTTGTATTGTTGCAGGCACTTTGCTCTGCCCCACAGGGGAGTATCACAGAATGTGCACATGCTGCTAGATTCACATTCTCTCCTCTCTCGCCCAGACATTTACATGTCTTCATATCCTGCACCAAACTTAATTTTGCTGACAAGGTTGAGGCAGTCAGTGTGTGTGCCTCTACCTTATCTGATTGTCTCAGTTTCTCATCTTTAGGTCAGAGTGCCTAGAAAATTCGATTCGAAGGGATAGACTCCATTGATGATGTAGTGTTTATAGAGGAAGTTTATATATTTCTCAAATAAGACCTGTGTATGTCTAACCTTTTCCTAACTTCCCCAAGGAACTGCTAATTTGGTCTCTTAAACCAAAGAGAGAGTTGTTTGGGTTTCTCTGAAAACTGACCTTGAGACAAAGATGAGGTTTCTTAGTTTATCTGGGAGGTGATCCACAGAAGCAGAAATGTGGGAGGGGAAGAGTGAGACAGGAGAGGGAAATGCTAATAAAGTATGCATTTAGTTGTTGGGGTGTTAATGTGCTGAATTGTGTACCCCACCCCAAATTCATATTTCTTCTTTTTTAAGATTTTATTTATTAGAGAGAGAGACAGAGATAGTGACAGAGATAGCAAAAGAGAGCAGGAGCAGGGAAGAGAAGGAGAAGCAGGATCCTCACTGAGCAGGAAGTCCAATGCGGGCTCCATCCTAGGACTATGGGATCATGACCTGAGCGGAAGATAGACAGTTCACCACTAAGCCACCACTAAGCCACCCACGTGCCCCCAAATTCATATTTCTAGATCCAAACTTCTGATACCTCAGAAAGTGACTGCTTTGCAGATAAAACCTTTGAAAAATTAATTAAGATAAAATGAGATCATATGGATGGGCCCTTATCTAATATGACTAGTGTTTTTATAAGAAGAGGATATTAGGGCACAGATGTATTCATGCACAGAGGAAAGGCCACGTGAGGGAAGTTGACCTTCTACAAGCAAGGAGAGAGGCGTCAGAAGAAAGAAAGCCTGCTGACACCTTGGTCTTGGATATCCAGCCTCCAGAACTGTGAGAAAGGCAGTTTCCATTGTATAAGCCACCCAGTCTGTGGTATTTTGTGACCACAGCCCTAGCACATGAATAATGTGGAGACAAAAGCTCAGTTGTGCTGGATTGCTGTTTAATTACTGGAAGGATGTAAACCTTGTCTCACATTTATCCCACCAGAGGATGGAAAGGTTAGACTATCCATCCATCCACCAACTAACTCATGCTCTCCTGGGGCAGGTTATTGCTTGGGCATTAAACTTCCCTATATTTCCAAGTTCCAATTTCAATGGACTTAGTGCACCTGATGTGTGATACTGGCTGTGGGCCTGGGCCTCACCAGAGCTGGCTTGAAATCAGGTAGGCTCTGGGGATGTGGTGTATCATGATTATCTGGGACACCCCTAGTTTTTATACATGGTGATGTAGCCTGCTAGTTAAAATGTGGAGAATTAAGTGACTATGCTCAAAGCTTGGCCTCTCAGGGAAGCAGTGTATCGTTTTTCCCTTTATCTGTGGCTTTTTCATTCCTGTTGTCTTGCTGCAGGGTGAGTTTTCCAGGATGTAAACACTGAAATGTCATTTAGAATGTAAGAATTTGTGATTAACACTTGTAGGAAAAGTGAGGAATCTAGCCTGGGCAGAGGTAAGCACTGGGTCCAGATACAGTCACAACAAAAGTCTCCAGGAACCTCATAGGGACCTCAGGCTGGGAGAGGTCTGCAGAAGTGTCCGGAGTTGGGAAAAGGAGGTAGAGCTTTATATTCCCACAAGGACCAGATGAAGGAGTCATGATGATTGGCCAAACAGCTCTCATTAGCCAAGGGAAATTCCTAGAGAAGACTGACAGGTGAGGGATGCCAGTTGGTAGCACTCTCAGCAGTTGACAGCATGGTGTCAGCCACACACATTGCTGGGTGGGGACAGAGCCAGAGTCTGTTCTGTTGGCTGGCCCTGTGTAGTTTACTTCCTCTCCTCTTGACTGTCTATCTTCATGCAATAAGTCAAAGGCTGGTAAGGTAAAATAACAACAACTACCCATTTTTACTTGGATTATTTGTGGGGTGTGTGTGTGTGTGTGTGTGTGTGTGTTGAATTATATAAGTTACTTACATATTTTGAATATTAAGCCCTTATTGGATACATCATTTGCAAATACCTTCTTCCATTCAGTAGATTGCCTTTTGTTTTTGTGGGTGGTTTCCTTGACTGTGCAGAAGCTTTTTTATTTTGGTGTAGTCCCAATAGTTTACTTTTGATTTTCTTTCCTTTGCCTTAGGACACATATCTAGAAGAATGTTGCTATGGCCAATGTCAAATAAATTACTGCCTATATTTTTATGTTCTCTTCTAGGAGTTTTATGGCCTCATATCTCATGTTTAGGTCTTTAATCCACATGTATGGTGTTAGAATTGGTCCAGTTTCATTCTTTCACATGTATCTGTCCAGTTTTCCCAATACCTTTTATTGAAGAGACGGTCTTTTCCCTGTTGTCTATTCTTGCCTCCTTTGTTGTAGATTAATTGGCCATAAAAGCGTGTGTTTATTTCTGGGCTCTCCGCTTTGTTCCATTGATCTATGTGTTTATTTTTATGCTAATACCACGCTGTTTTGATTACTGTAGATTTGTAGTATATCTTGAAATCTGAAAGTATGACACCCCCAGCTTTGTTCTTCTTTCTCAAGATTCCTTTGGGTATTTGAGGTCTTTTGTGTTTCCACACGAATTTTAGTATTTGTTCTATTTCTGTGAAAGATGTTGTTGGTGTTTTGACAGGATTACATTGAATCTGTATATTGCTTTGGGTCGTATGGACATTTTAAAAGTATTTGTTCTCCCATTCCATGAGCATGGAATATCTTTCCATTTGTTTGTGTCATTTTCCATTTCTTTATCAATATTTTATAGTTTTCAGAGTACAGGTCTTTTACCTCATTGGTTAAGTTTATTCTTAGGTATTTTATTCCATTTTTGGGGCAATTATAAATAGAATTGTTTTAGTAATTTCTCTTTCTTGCTACTTCATTATTAGTGTATAGAAACACAACTGATTAAACAAGTAATCCAATTAAAAAATGGGCAGAGGCCCTGAATAAACATTTTTCCAAAGAAGATCTGTAGATGGCCAACAGGTACATGAAAAGATGCTGCTCAACATTACTAATGATCAGGGAAATGCAAATCAAAATCACAATGAGGTATTACCTCACATCTGTCAGAATGACTAGAATCACAAAAACAAGAAATAACAAGTGTTGGCAAGAATATGGAGAGAAAGGACCCCCTGTGCACTGTTTTGGGGATGAAAATTGGTGTAGTCACTGGGGAAAACAGTATGAAAGTTCCTTACAAAATTAAAATAAAAGAACCGTATAATCCAGTAACTCCACTACTGGGTATTTACCAAAAGAAAATGAAAAAAAAAAAAAAAAGAAAGAAGAAAGAAAGGAAGGAAGGAAGGAAGGAAGGAAGGAAGGAAGGAAGAAAGAAATCTAGTTGGGATTGAGGATGATATTGGGCATTTAGGCTCTCATGTTCCAGCTCAGTTTTGTACAGTACTCTGCATTGGGTTAGAGTCACTGAGAACTGGTACAACTAGTAAGAAAGCAACACTGATTTCTCCTTGGCTGTTCCCTTTTTAAACTCATGGTGGTAGTAGTAGTGTGTATACTGATCAACAGGGCAGAATTAGATCATTTCAGGGTCCTGGGTATAATAATCAAAATACTTCCAGAGCTCACCACTAACTTGATGTTCACTGATTTCACAGTTTCTAACCTGTTCTGGTTTAGTCTAACACAGAAGCTATAGTTGGACTCTGCTTATCTAGGTTAATATGTGAAATAAACATATGAAAATCAACCTCAGTGTCTACTCTGCTGTTTTATCCAGACCACCTTCCACTTGCTATCTTGATGCACAGTCTTTCTCTATGACTTGGAGGCAATCTTTTTGGGTAGCCTGGTTATAATGACTCATTTTGGACAGGCTTCTCTTGCTTAACCTCAGCAATCAGCATTAGCCACAGTTGTGGCATCCACCTTCTGGCCCTACAAATAAAGACCTTAAATAAATGAGCGTCTAATTCCAGTTCCCAACCAGAGGGATGTTTGTGAGCTAGCTCACTTCTTGCCTTCTTGGTCTTCTGACTGAACTCAGAGGGATATTTACGTTGTCAAGTCATGTGTCTCTAATTTTGGACCGGAAGATAGAATCTGTATACATTAAGGACCATTGCTGGATGCCCCATGTGCAGATTCATGGGACTATTTATTTTTTAAAGTGGTCAAGATATTTGCTTGGTTTCACTTGAGTGGGGCCATGAAAAGGATCTCCAGGTCCAGATGCAGATAAAATTGTCTTGGAGCCAAAATTCACTCACTTTATAATTTAGGAAAGATTCTTTTTCTTGTAATAGAAATGTTCTACTTTAAGGATGCCACTGTCTACCTTCTGAGGATGCCCCTTCTGGGCTTTCCTCTGCTGTGTTTGTTCCTTTGCAAGGAACTTGTTTTAAGGCAAACAATTCCTAGGAATGTATCCAGGTCCCACCAAAGGAGGCCAGACTACTGAGCAGTAATTCAGAGATATGGGAGGAAGGGGAGTTTGATGATGAGAAAGCAGAGGATAAACTTTGGAACCAGGACAATAAACTTTGATTATATAATAGTGAAACTATTCCAAGCAATAACTAGGAAAAGCTGCTGGCTCAATAATTCCTGAAACAGATCACATTTAGCAGACAAGGGGGAGAGAAAAGCAACTTGAAGGAAGCAAAGTCGAAGATCATCTAATGAGGATGTCATCTAAGCTCTACAGTGTTGATATTTGGAATGCAGAGGAGGTTTTGTTTTTATACTTGTATATGACTTAGCTCAATAACACCTCAGGTTTCATTCTTTAAGGCCACACCATTTGGGTCATGGCAGTAGACTAAACTAGTATAACCTTGGAGTCAAGGTGAGCCAGGCTTTCCTGGATATTTGAGAGCTGATAACAGAAACAACAGGATTATATTGGAAACAGAACATTTTCCTGTAGGCTTTATAACAAAACAGAAACATCCAAAGCACACAACAGGGGCCACAAAAGCACAAACAGTAACTCCTCCTATGCCTTTGTTGTGACAAAGCGGCACTGAGTAACCCCTACAAGCTGAGAACATTTAGCAGTGTTTCTGATGGTAACCTAAGGAACTGTATGACTCAGTACAAGCCCCTCAAGCAGCCCCAATCTATAGACAAGGAGAGAAAACAAGCTAGGTGTATGGTAATATGAGTGACAAAATGTACAGGTAAGATAGCAGAGGAAGGAACCATGATGAGGACCATTATATATATGCATGTTTAGCCATGAGAATAAAACCTCTCAGCTAAAAGGCATTTGGGGTCATCTAGTCAAACCTTTTTGTTTTACAGATAAAGAGAAGGGTAAATTGCTTAGATCAAATAGCTAGTTACTTGCAGAAATAAGATTAGAGTCAAAAGGGGCTAACACTAGCTCAGTGCATTGTTATATCAGATTCAGTGGTCAGGGAAGATTTGGATGAATGAATGCTATGCAAAAAATAAAGCAATAATAAAAAGATAAATAATAGGAAGACTCTCCCATTGCTCATAGAAATACAGTTTAGCTAGAAGAAAAAAAACCCACACCAAAAAATATCTGCTTATAAATGGAGTAGGACATAAAATTTAATGTCAATTAAAATACTTTCTTAGGGTGAACTCATTTTAAATCTATCCTCAAGAAGAAAACTAAAGCCTATAATCTAAACATTGAGAAATAATAAAGCAACTATTGACCTAAAGAATGCAAACGAGCATGGAAGAATTTGAGCATTTGCACATCATCAAGTCAAAGCATTATTTATCTGCAACTACTGTAATTAGCAAATATGTATTAGCAAAGGAGCTGTTTTTGAAGAATGATTGAATAAATACTTCAAGGTTGGAAAGGACAATATTAAATTATGCTTGGACATAAAATCTCTGGATTGAACATTATGTACCAACCCCCATGTGTCTACTATGACATAAACAAAGGGGAGGGGGGACTCAGTGATGTAGAGAAATTAAAGAGAAGGGTACCTTCAGATAAACACCAAATAGCTAGTTTGGTATATATGCCTCCGTAATGTGGTGTTTGCCTAGGTGTCTGGCCCCATCTTCTTCCATGTCTTTTTTGCTCTGTACTCTAGCCATACCAAATTACCAAATTATTTAGAGTTCCCTGAATGTGTCTGGTTCCACATTTTATCCCACTCTCAGCTTTTGCTCAGGATCCTGAGTTTGGTTTTTGTTTCTGTTTTTCCCTTTTTCATCTCCTTTCCTTTTATTCCTCATCCCATTGCTAAGCTTTGACTTGCTCCGAAGGATTCAGTTCCTACTTCCTCTGTCTTGTACCCCTGCTCTATCCCACTATTTGGATCAATTATCCTTCCATTTGGCCACATGGTATCCAGAGCACATAAGCTTCTCTCATGCCATTTTTAATGCTGATCTATAAATTTCCTGGTAGCTTCTTGGTCTCATCTATTGCAGTCTACACTCTTAAACATGGGGAGTGCTTCTTATTCTTTTTGGCATCTTTAAGTTTGGAGCACTTAGTTGCATTCAATAAATGTTTTTGAATAAACAATCAGACATCCTCATCCCTGTGCCCGAAGAGGAGTTTGTAATGGACCTGGTCATAAGATGGGAGTGAATGGATGTAATCATTAGTCGTAGATTACTTGACCCCACAGTAGAGAGGCTAAGTGTCTGGAATTATTTATTTCTCTGAATAAAGCAGTCTTGGTTGTAATTGGGTTTAATAACAATGTGATCAAAATGGAAAAAAAATAGACACCAGCATTCTAATTAGATGATTGAAGTGGAATATATTCTCATGTGCCCAAGGGCCCACTTTTTAAATCTTCTGAAATGCAGAGAAGCAGTTTTCTTCCCATGCCATCAAGCTTATTACTAAATCATGTGTGGAGTAATCTCTCAGGCACCTGCCTTGGGACCTGTCATAAACTCTAGAGAGCTCACTGCAGTATATAAGATTCAGGCAGCTTTTGATAATGTTATATAATATGGTACTCATTATCCTTCCAATAGAATTGATGACACAGAAAGATGAGAAAAAAACAAGATGAAACAACAACAAAAAAAATAAAGCTAAGGGAAAAGCCGAACGAAGTTCACTTTTCCAGAGGCAGCATATGGCCCTTGAATGGGGCCACGAATTACATCTAAAGGTGAGTAGCAAAAATCTGGTGGGAAAAGCCCGTCCCACTGTATCACAGAGGAAGCTGGAACCCTTATCTAAAGTCTTACCTAAAAAGAAGGAGAAAAGAATAATATAGTAAGTGTCCAGCCAGAAGCTTACACAGAAGGGCTCCATAGAACATGAAAAAGGCTCAATATTTCCATATAATATTCCATATCATTTGTCAGAAACTCATCATCATCACATGCCTTAAAATACCCTTGATAACTTTTTATTGTATATGGACATTAATAAGCAAAAAGAGCACCCTACTTATTTTTAAGAGTTTGAACTATTGCCCAAGTGTCTGTTAATCAGTTGTATATCTTCTTTTATAAATTGTAAATTTGCTATTTTCCTAGTGTGGACTTTTTGTTTTTCTTAGTGATTTGAATAAATTCTTTATTTAATAAAGTTATTACTCCATTGCTTAAATTTTCCTATTTGAAAAAATTAAATGTGTATCAAAAGAACATTTTTAAATAATTTATCCATGTATCTAGCAAATATTAATTGAGCACATATGTGCTGGGCACTGTTCTAGGCATTGGGGATATATCAGAAAATGAAACAGACCAAATCCTTATACTTATGGAGCTTATATTCCTCTGTGTGTGTGTGTGTGTGTGTGTGTGTGTGTGTGTGTAAGTGGGTAGCATATAAACAGCAAACAGTATACACAGGTAAATCGTATGGTATGTCAGAAGGTGATGTATGTGCTGTTAAAAGAAAGAAAATTAGATCAAGAGTTGAGTTCTAGAGGCAGAAGTTCAGATTGCAACATTAAATAGGGTGGCTGGTGTTGCTTTTATTGATGGATGACATTTGAACAAAGGCCTGAGGAAAACGGGAGAAATAGTCATGTAAGTATTTGGGTCAAGATAGTCTAGGTAGACAAAGCTACCTATGCAAGGGATCTGTAATAGGAGTATCCCTGGTGATCTTGAGGAATACCAAGGAAGCCTGTGTGCCTCTGGAACAAAATCAGGGAAATGAGAATTTTAAGAGATGAGGTCAAAGAGAAAAGGAGATCGATCATGGGAGACCTTGCAGGTCATTGTAAGGACTTTGGTTTTTCTTCTGAGTGAAATGGAAAGCAGTGCCGTCATATAATGCAGATTTTAGCCAAGTCCCTCTGATTGTGAGACTGAGAATAGACTGTGGAGAAGCATGGATAAGAGCAGGGAAATCTGGTAGGAGGCTAGCAATCATTTCTTACTGTTGCATAACAAATATGGTGGCTTAGAACAGCACAGGTGTATTTTCTTATAGTCCTGGAGGCCAGAAATCTGAAATGGGTCTTACTGGGCTGGAATCAAGGATTTTGCAGGACAGCATTTCTTCTGGAGGCTGAAGGGGAGAAGCTGTTCCCTGTGTTTTGCAGTTTCTAGAGGCTGCCCATACTCCTTGGCTTGTGACCTTCTTCCAGAAATTAGGTCATGCTGACCTCTGCTTTCGTCATTGTATCTCCTTCTCTGATTCTGGCCCTCCTACCTTCCCCTCTTATTAAGTACTCTTGTTATCACCAGTCCCCCATGGACAACCCAGGTAAATCTCCCCGTCTTAAAATCCTTAATCACATCTGCAAAGCTCCTTTTGCCTTATAAGGTAACAAAGCCGTAGGTTCTGGGGATCGGGACACCTTTTGTGGGGGAGGGGCATTACTTTGTTCATCACAAGGCTGTTAATGAAGGCAGAAGATGGTGGTGACTCCGACTAGGACTAGGATGTTACAGAGAGGAGAGTGGGGAATAGTCAAATTTTAGATATTATTTTGAAATTAAAGTAATATGGATTAAAATAATCCATTTCCTAATGGATTAGTTTTGAGGTGTGATGAAAGAGAGAAAGATGGGCCGAGAATGGTGCCAAGTATCCAAATCTTGATGATACAGTGCTCTGTGAGGGTAAGGGCTGTATCTGTCTTCTTTATTTCTGTATTTCCAAGGCCTAACTAGCATACTGTCCAGCACATAGTAATGCCCGGTAAATTTGCACCAACTCTAAAACTTTCTTATTGTAAAAAAATAAGCATGGTCAATGGATACTAAAAAATAGAAAAGAAACAAAAAATCCCCAAACTTACAAAATTATTTTAACATTTTTTGTTTCAAAATTTCATCATATAATCAAGCTTTTTTCTTTTTATGTTTTTGTGGTACCACTAAACCTACCATTTCATGTCCTTAAACTTCATTTTTAAACGTTTTCCCATGTTTGTAGTCTTCACTGATATACTTTGATAATTTTTATTCTATTTCTTTCAGTGGATGTTTTATAATTGAAATAATTGCCTTATTGTCAAACATTCAGATAGTTTTAGCATTTTCACTGATATAAGACCATAATTAATATATTCCTTGCATATTTTGTACCATATTTTATTCTTAGGTTAGATCCAGAAGTAGGGTGATTGACAGAAAGTATGGCATTTTTTCATAAATTTTGATGCAGAGTGCCAACTTGTTTACAGAAGAGTTATTCTAATTTCTATTGTCAAAACCAGTGTCTGAATATACAAGCATCTGTGGATTCTCCCAGTAATAAGTATCATCACAATAAGAATAAGGAAAAATATTTCCCTTTAGTAGTTGAAAAATAGCATCTTATATTTTTAAAACCATTAATTCCTTTTCCTTTGTCAACCAGCCATAATTTCTCTTTTGTGAATTATCTTTTCATATGCCTCTTATATTACCCTTTTCTTATTGGCATAGCTGAACTCCTCAGTTATAAAGGGTCTGTCCATAAAATATATTTTTAATAAAAGTAATTATAAATCAGGAAAGAAGTATTCAAATATCTGAAGGACAACAAAGTTACAGATGGACACAATAAGAACATGGGAAATAACGGACACAATAAGAACATAGTAAACACAATAAGAAGGCCAGACATGGGGCCAGGCTACATCCAAACAGGTTTGAGACCCCTGGTCAGCAAGCTGGTCTTCTCCCAGAGACACTTTCTCTGCATATCTGTTTGAAACATCTACATGGGTCAATACAAAACATCCAAGACAGAAACAAGTTTTCAAAGGAATGCTTTTCTAATAAAACTTCCAAATAGATGGGAAGGAAGATAAAAATTAGAAAGCTGATTTTAAATGAATATATACCACATTTTACTTCATTTTTCTTGGAAAGTAATTCAAATGAAATTGGATAACCACAAGTCCTAAATAATAAAAGTTATTCACAAAACTGTCCCATGGATGCCATGAGACAAGATACTGTCTCCACTTCTCTCTCCGGAGTCTTCAATTAGTATCTGCAGGAGTGAGCAGTACATTAATATATCTTGAAAGGATGCTGTATTAGGCAATGTTGTAAACATGGATAATGACTTAGAAACTACTTATCTGGAACTTGAAAAGGTTACAAATATGGACTCAAATCAAAATGAGATTAAAGTGGGAGAATATAAACCAGTACAACTGGGAAGAAATTGAACCAGATTCATAGTACTCCTGAGAAATGTGGTAAGTGATAATGTTAGAAGATACAGAACAAGTGGATAGCTAAATAAAAATGAAGTTACAATACAACATTGGGATAAAAAAGGTCAATGTGATTTGAATGACATACAGAAAATTTTTCAAAAGCAAAGAAGCAAACGAAATGGGAAGATATAATCAAATCTATTCTTAAAATTTGGGGGCAGCTAGTATATGAAACGTGTTTAGTTGATCAAGCCAACTATGGTAGTTAGAAAATGGAAGAAGGCTTTAAAAACAAATCGGTTTATGAAACAACCCGAAGTGCTCCACAGACACAACACAAAGTATGTTGTTTTGTACAGCCTGTCCTAGTTTGTGATTATTTGTTTAAACTCTGCAACTTTTCCCCACTCCCTTTCCCAGCCTCATTTTCATTGCCATTGTCCTTATCCAGGCTCTCATCCTTTCTGGCTTGGCTTATCACCACTTAGCTGGTTTGCCAGTTTTTGCTCATGTTATTGCTTTAGACTAAAAATCTCTTGCTACTGTCTCAACCTAAAAAATCCACGCTCATTCTTCAACCTTAGTTTAAATATCTGCTTGCTCGCCTTTATGGATTGCTGCCCCCTCCACCAAATTAGATGTAATTGTTTCTCACTTGTAGCTATACTACTTGTATTTATTGTGTTAGTTAATTAATTACATCCTTTTCTCCCAATAAATTTGAAGCTTCTTTAGAGCAGGAAGCAATTTTCATTCATTTTCTTTCCTTTGTTTTCGGTAACAACTAGCCACAAAATCTTACACAAAATATGCTTAATTCATATTTATTGAAATGAATTGAATGTCAAAAACTGCATCATAATTTCTAGAAATGAGGCTCAGCCTTGCCAACAAGTGACTTGAGAGGGAGCTGGTCTATGAGGTCAGGTCATAAGACCCAGAGGCCAGGCATGACCACAAGGACAGGGAGAGGAAACTTTTTACAGTGAGTGTTATTTTCCAAGTCCCTAAAGTCATTCTGGTGTGATGCAGACAACGTTAACCCCATCTTACAGATGAAAAAGTTCAGATAAGAAATGTAACTAGAAAGTTGTAGGCCTGATTTGAAACTTGATCTGCCCAATCCCGGTATTCGTGGTTTAATTTTAGTTTATTTATCTATTTTTGTTTTGTTTTCTATTATACAACATTGCCTCTGGCATCATAACTTTTGAACAGGAATATCACCATAGACAATGAAACTAGTTACAACTAGTTCAGTCAACCTGGCATTGTAATATTTATAAACTCTGTTAAGCTTTCCTACTATCTCTTACATTTCTTCTAGTACATAATTTCTCACAGTGTACTTTATTGTGTGTGTGTGTGTGTGTGTGTGTGTGTTTCAGGGGGGAGGGTCAGGAGTCTAGGGACTGAAACTCATCAAGTAGTAACAAACTAAAAATTAGCATTTCTTTTATTAGCCATATCTCTCCAAGTTTACCTGCTAGATATAGCTCACAGTGAAGCTAAAGGATTGAACTGAATTACATTCACTGATTGGTAAATTTTAAAATATGTCAGGTCTGTATCAATGGGAATTCTCATCATTCTAGCCATCTTAAGGGACGTGTGCCATTATAGAAAACAAGGAATGTCTACGATACCAAATGTGATGATTTATATAAAAGGAAAAAGTTGAATTAAGGATAACAACAGAAAAAATTATGGCAAGGATTTCCCATTGCTCCAGGAAACCACATATTTATGATCCAGGCAAGATTTTTGGCTGCCATGTTACCACGGAGTCCCATTTCTGTTTGGATAAGCCTCTAGAAAAGCTTTGTGTTTTAACTTTCTAGGACTTTTCTTAAGAATCTCATCAAACAATGAGTAGAAAGGATTCTGTCTTCCACAACTTCACATATCAACACCAGAGAAAGACAAACAGATAATCCTTATGTCTACCTTAAATGCTAGCAAAAGATAACTCATTTATCTAACATGTGTAGGTAAGTATCTATTATGTGTCATGTCCTGTTTGAGGAACTTAGGGGTAGAGTATTAAATAAAACAGATGTAATGACTTCTTTCATGAAGTTCATATACGGTCTAGTATAGTTGTTTGCTTGTTTCTTTTAAAAGAGAGAGTGAACATGCACGCACAGTAGGGTGGGGCATAAGGAATCTAAAGCAGGCTCCGTGCTGAAATGCAGTGCAGAGCCGGATACGGGGCTCAATCTCACAACCCTGAGATCATGACATGAACCAAAATCATGAGTCCATCGCTTAACCGACTGAGCCATCCAGGTGCCCTTCTAGTATAGTGTTTTTAAAACTGTGTTTTGGAGCCTAACAATAGACTGTGAAAGTAATTTGATGAATTTTGACGGCCTTTTTTAAAAAAAAAATGAAATAGAATAGGTAAGAGCTTATTAGCAGTGCATAAAAATGATGACTACTGTCTTAAAAGTCTTTTATTTCAATCATATGAGTATGCATATATATTTGTGTACTGTATTTCTTTCTATGAGTTATAGGAAAAAAATAGAAAAGCTTTTTTTTTCCTGGTGAAATTTATAGCTTACAAAGTTAATTATAGTGATTGGCACTTAAGTGATGCTTTCAATGAGATAGACCCAATTCCTGTGTGTTATATGAAAAAAAAAAGCACACTTAATTGTCACCAGAACCCTATGAGGTAGGTACTGTTATTATTAAAGCCTTAAAGTTGAGGAAACTGAGAAAGAGAGGTTTAAGTCCCAAGGTCTCATATCTAAATAGTAGGAGAAATGAGATCTGAGCTGGGACAGTCTGACTTCAGAGACTATCCCCTTAATTACTTTATTACACTCGCTTGCTTATGTAATGAAACACTTGGATGCAATATTAAGAGGCAGGACCTGCCTCAAAAGAAGTATATTTTGCATTGCAGGCTGGATGGATGAGATAATCTGACCTATTCTGGATTCATGTATATGTACTTGGGGGTGTTGGGAGATGAGAGTGGATGTGGGCCAGCATACAAATTGATAGTGGAACAAGATAGGAATATCCCAGCTTGTATCTAAGCCATGAGCACTGGCAATATTTAAGAGAGCTGGTCCAAGAGCGGGCCGTGCCCTACGCATCTTCAGAGCCGAGCCCCGGCCGGTTCACGGCGCAGGCGCAGTGGGGCCCGATTCCCCGTGCTGCCATGCCGACTGTCAGCGTGAAGCTGGATCTGCTCTTCCAAGCCCTGGGTCGGACCTACAGTAAGTGCCGGCCCCATAGCCTGGGTTTGTGCCTTTCCTCAGAGGCCGGGATCCCTTTCAAAACGGCTTCGTGGTAACGTTCATGCTGCTCGCTGGGCAGGTTTTGGCCACGGGTGGTCCGGGTATAGACTGCGATGGCTGGCTGTCGGAGCGGCGGGGCGGGGCTGAAGTAGAGCAGCCTCTCACAACCAGTAAAAAAGGAAAGAAAAAAGGGGGAAAAAAAGGATGGGATATAGAGCTTATGGGAGCTCTTTGGGAGTCAGGGCCGAAGACTCACATACACAAGGACGAATTAATAGAAACTCGAGAGTCTGGTCAAGTTTCAATGCCCTGTCATTAGAAAGGAGTAGTTGCAAGTGGAGCTTAGTATCTCTCTGTTCCCTCGGGTCAACCCTACTACCCAGGGCTTTGATTCTAATCATTGTATTGCTGGTAACCTCAGGCCGCATGCCTCATCTACGCTGTAGTGCTGTGTTGTTATTGTTGCTGCCACCGCCATGATCATCATCATCACTACCACCATCTTCAGATCTGTGTCTGAAGGAGAGAGTCCGACAAATAAAGATGCGCTGGGAGAGGCCCAGCAACCTCTGGGAAAGACTTTGAGAGCAGCTGACATTCACAGTAGTGACCTGAAAATAGAGTGTTTGTATTTGCCAAGATCTTATTCATTATTTGCTTTGGTTTAATCATCAGAATAATGTGCCTTGGAAAACGTGTCAAAAATACCCTATGATTTGTAGGCAAGATATACTTTATGATTGCAAGGAGAAAAAGTAAAGAACAGGTAAAAGGAGAAGGAAATGTAATTTAAGGGCAGATCTTATAACACTGCCCCAATTTTAGGTTCTTAAATATCTCAAACTGTGTTTGAGGTGATTGTGAGTTCTTAAAACTTGATCAATAATTCCCACATCAGACAGGCTATCTCATATCTATGATTAGAATGACCACAACTACCTCAGAATATCCTCACATCTTCATTGAGGTTTCCACATTGCAAAGCATTCTGAATAATATCTCAGGTGGATCTTATGTGGTCTTATAGCTTACTGGTGAGAGAAGAAGAAGGGAATGAGGGAAGGAAATAGGAAAAACAACAGAGAATATAAAGGATGGATGCTTTAGGACAAAAAATTATCCCAGCAAATAGAAATCTGGGAATATATTTATTATCATCCACTTCTTTCCTTCCTTTGCATTCATAATATATTTGAAAATGTCCATCTTTTTATCTCTTAAATGTTGGCTTTGATTAGAACAGATCATTGGTTGTTGTCAGGACCCGAGTTTAGGCAAATAGTACTGGGTTGCTTTTCCCTCCTGAGTAGCATTAGAACAGGATGTCTCCACTTCAGCACTGTTGCCATTTTGGGCCATACACTTCTTTGTTCTTGTTGGGGACTGGTGCCAGATTGTAGGATGTTTAAGGGTCTCCCTGGCCACTACTCATTACTTGTAATTAGCAACTTTCCCCCAATTGTGACCATTCAGAATCTCTCCAGACATTGCCAAATGGTCCTTTGGGGGAAAGAATTGCCTGCAGTGAAGAATCACTGCCTTACAGGGTGACCAGTGACCCAGCTACCCCTCTCTTTTCCATGGTATGGCACCAAGGCAGTTGCCTCCCATGAAGGCTGCCACTGCTTCCTTAGAAATATAGTTGACCCTTGAACAACACGGGGGTAAAGGGTGCATACCCCACTGTGCAGTTGGAAAAACCATGAATAACTTGATTTCTTAGAAATGTAACTAGTCACAACCTCTGTTGACTGGAAGCCTTACTGATAATATAGTCAGTTAACATGCATTTTATATGTGTATTATATACTGTATTATATACTGTATTCTTAAAATAAATAAGCAAAACAAAAGAAAATATATTTTTTAAGATTTTATTTATTTATTTAGAGAGAGTGTGAGCAGGGGGGAGGGACAGAGGGGAAGAAGACAGAGAATCTCAGCGCAGAGGCCAATGCGGGGCTCGATCTCACGACCCTATGCCGAAATCACGAGTCAGACACTTAAATGACTGAGCCACCCAGGAGCCCCAAAAGAAAATATTATTAAGGAAATCGTAAGTCAGAGAAAATACATTTACAGTGCTATATTGTATTTATCAAAATCTGTGTGTAAGTGGACTCATGCAGTTCAAACCTGTGTTGTTGAGGGGTCAACTATATTCCCATGGCACTTCACACCTAGGGTTTACTTATCTCAGCTCCTGCTACTTGATATTGTTAGTTTATCTTTGGCCACTGGCAAAGTTCCTAAGCAATTCAAAAGTAACTATTGTTTCAGTGTGGCTGAAAACATTGCCTCCAGGTCTGAGCATTAGTCATTATCCTCCCAAGGCCCAGCACTTCCTGATAGTTTCTCATTTCTTATATGTGCATTTAACTGATTTGGGAACAACTTTAGGGTTGATGACATTTGAAATCTAATAAAGTCAGTCAGGTCTGGAAGCTGCTTCGCCTGTAGAAATGCCTCTCTTCTTACCATCAGTGTGTTGCTGCTCTCCAGGTCATGACCCTCCTGCTCTTCCTGAAGTGTTCCTTCGTTCTGAACAGCCTGATGCTTTGTAAGTCTTGTCTTAATGTTGCTCAGTCTGAATGAGATACATGATTTCCTTTCTTCCTCGTAAAGATTGTAATGGCTTGCATTAACTGAAGGATTTCGTGATTTTTTTCATAGGTGTTACTTTGACCTTCCTGATTTGATTGCTGCTGAATTAGTGAAGCCTCAGTACTAGATAATGATTGATTTATGTGGGTTTCATCTATAGCGAGTTTATAAATGTATTCTGTAGCTCATGTAGATGGAAATATACCTGGTTAAGGCAGTTCGTGGGAAGAGGTGAACTACTCTTGAGGTTTGCTTGTGACAAAGATTCTCTCCCTGACCCAATTCTAGATAGCATCCTCTGAGTCCTTTTTCAGCTAGATCCCATGCTTGGGCTTTGTTCTTCAGAGCCCAACGGTCCCAAGAATCCTGCTAAGTCAATTTAAGGAGAATCCCTTCCCCTCAGTATCTGATCAACCCCCCCCCCCCCGAAGTGATACCTCATCTCTCTGGACTGCTTCATCTGGAATCCCCACTCCCATCTTCCCTCTTAATAATCTTCCGTGTACCCATTTCCCCCCCCCCTTCCCCAACGTATTCCCAGGCTATGGATCCCCACTTGTCCTTATTGCCTTTGGAATTGAGCCCAGCTCTGCTCTGAGGTATTTTTTCCCCCTACTGCATTAGTTTCTGAATAAAATCTGTTTTTACTCTTTTAACTACTATCTAGTTCTAGTTGTCTCCAGGACCTGTTCAAGCACCAAAAACTTGCCGCTATTGCCAGCTAGGGTCCCATGTTTGTTTCTAACAGTGCCTTGAAGAGTTCTTTTGCTCAAGCCTTTATGAAGAGTACAGAAGGGTTGATAGAGGAAGTCACCACAGTCTAAGCTAAATCTGTGAAAGTATGTCGTGCTTACTAATGTTCATGGATGATGGAAGGGAGGAAAGTCTACCCAAAGGCTTTCTATGATTTAGAGACCAAGTAGCTTCAAGGGAAGAAACTGACTCTGAGATAAGGGAAGGAAGTGGAGGCTGGCAGGCTCAGTGTGAGGCTAATGAGCCCTCACAAATGGGGAGTGGAAGGGACATTTGGAGAAACAGTGAAGGATTACTCAGTCCTTTCATTCTCCCTGAGACATGTGCCAGGTGATATTAAAATTAAAAATGATACTTCTCTGATCTCTGTGAGACACTAAAAGATATCAAAGTAGGACCACTTTTTGCCTTATAAATAAACTGGAGTGAAAGAAATTGGGCAAAGCAGAGTCTGGTACTTACACATTTGGAAGGAAATTCTTTAAGAAAAGAATACAAAAACAGGTACGTGGTTTAGACACAGGTGGTGCACATGAAAGGACCTAAAACCCAAGCTTCATCAGCTTCATGATAAGTAAGACTCTGGGTTGAAGGGCATGCTTTTCCTTCCTCCCTCAAGTTGGCTGTTAAAGGATCTGAAATGAAAGATATGATGCAGGGAGTGAAGAATCTCACTAGCATGGTGATTTAGTGCCAGGAGCAGAGATGAGTCATGTTGAGTGAAGGACAGAATGGCCAAGGAATGACACATCCCCTCCTCCAGCAATTGGGACCCTCCCAGCTATCACTGGGAGTAGTCGAGGAGAAGATTCCACCAAGATCTAGGAAAGCTGTATTTATGAGTAAGACACCCTAGTAACAGAATTTCCAGAGTCAAGAGGAATGAAATCGGGCTTCCCATTCAGTAATTCAGTTGGCAAGGCTGAGCCAGAGTAGCCCCTTGTCGTTACCCATGTTATGACCCTTTTGTAGGGGTGTGACCCAGGAAAAGATGGGTTGCACGAATAGGGCTAAACCTTCCTCAAAAAATGAGGGAAGATTTAAATTCTTTGCTATGGAGTTAGACTAGGAAACCTTTATGCCAAACACAATAGATACACTCAATTACCTCCAAATTAACTGAAATGAAAGTTCCGAATGGTGCCTGTAGCAATCTTGATGCTTACAGCTAGCTTGTGTTTTTTTAGGGTGCTCAAGCACACCTGCCTCTAGCAGTCAATTTGTGTCACAAGCAAGGGTCAGTTCTGTTTATTCTCAGACGTGTTAATTGTTTTACTTTATTGTATTTGAATAACTTAAATAATACCCAAACCAATTAAGTATAAATATGAAAAGAAAGAGACTGCTATTCATTCTATGGAACCTGAGTTAAATACTTAGGTAAGAACTGACAAAGGAGAGTCACTATGAATGTGTAGACATAGGGTGGGCAAGACAAAAGATAGAACTGTAAAACTCAGGGAGGATTTTGCATTCAGTTTGCTTTACAAGTACATTTAATTAAGTTCTTGTTTCACTTTTAAGGCAACAAAGTGGGGGAAAAATAAGACAGTGCCAATGGCTGTGGTTTATGAAAGAACTGGGACCCAGAATGTCATCAACTCTGGCGCTATGTAAAAATATTGTATTTGCATGTGCACTTACATATTTTTAAATGAAAATAAAGTGTATAATATACATATGCTTCAGTATTTTAATGCCTGCTGCTTTAAATGACTTTTTTGAATAACTGACCAAGAACAAGTCTACTTGCAAAACAATATAAAGTGAAATTCTGACATTAGTTCCCATTTCCTCCTCATTAGGACTTGATACATTAGTGATTAGTGAGGTGTCAGTGTTGCCAGGGGAATCTTTCCTATTTGAAGCTTTGTGGATCTCCTCTTGTCACCATGTTTGGATAAGCCTCTTCTGCTGGACTAATATGGAAATGGCCACTTCCTTTTGTCAAGTGCTTCAATAAAACTTGTGTCAGAATTCCCAGCACTGCCCGAGTTTGCATATGAAATGGCAGTGTTCTTCTAATTGATTTCTAACTATTGTTAATAGGCTCTGCAAAATGCCTGCTGCAGTCACTAGTTACCCAAGAATAGCTTCTGTCCCTGTTTGCTGGTCCCTGGAGCTGCTTCTCTGTGGGTACTTTTGCCTGCTGGCTATGTGTGGTGCCCATTACCTATTTCTGCTATTTCTGATGGGATAGGATGATTTAAACTCTTAAAAATTTTGAAGGAAGAGTCATCAAACCATTAAGTTTGATTTTCAAAATGGACTTCTCATTGGATCATATGATACATGAGGAACATAATGAATGGTAATGTTGAGAAAGCTATTTTGTATCCTGAAAAGTTGGAAATTCAGGAAATATGTGTTTTCTCTTGGGAATTGATGTCCTGAGTATTGGGCTGACTGAAAAGGGGCCACTCACTGAGAAAAGGGGCCACTCAAAATGGCGGACATCCAAGATGGTCGAATCTCCTGCCAGAACTCCTGCAGCAGCCGTGTCAAACCCAGTAAACCGAAACCTAAGCGGGAAACCAAAACTCTCCGCCCGGGACTCTGGCTGACCAATGGGCTACTTACAACCAGGCATAGTTACCAAAAAAAGGAAAATTCTATAAGTTCTCCTACCTCCTCACCTTCCCCCCAGTAAAAACCCTCTCTGCCCTGCCCTGGGCGCGACTTCCCCGACTCAACGCTCTTTCCAGAGTCGCGGAACCTCGCCCGAGGGAGCTTGCAATAAAGCTCATCCTCTGGACCACGTTTGCCTTTGCGGTCTCCATTTTATTCGCGGCAAGAGAAACCTTACATTTGGTGTCAAAACCCAGGAGGAGATCGAGCCCCTGCTCCGGCACGGAGGCTCTCTCCTCCTCTCAAGCGGACTGGGATCTCTCTCTCTCTCTTTCTCCAGACATCTCCCGAAGCCTGCTGTGGTGAGTGTTCCCCGGTCCCCGATCCTTCTCCAGGATGCCCTGTCCTAATAGTGGCCACGTCAGGGCAAGCCCCCTCCGGCCACCTGGTGGCCCCCATAGTTCCGAGGAATCGGGAGACGTCCCCATTCCATGGCAACTACCTTCCCTTCCGAACTGCAACCCAGCACACGGATGAGGGGACGCCTTCCTCCGTGCCCTGAGCTGATAGGTGAAGGGGCCATGGGAACCTCCCAGTCCAAAATCGACCCTAAAACGCCACTGGGCTGCCTTCTGGCCAAACTTTGAACCCTGAAGTTAGACCAGGACCTACGAAGGCAGCGCCTCATATATTACTGTACTGTTGCCTGGCCCCAATATCAATTGGACAATCAATCGCGTGGCCTCCCGAAGGCACCTTTGATTATCAGGTGCTCATGGATCTCGATAACCTCTGTAGATGCCAGGGCAAATGGTCCAAGGTCCCCTATGTCCAGGCGTTTTGGACCTTACGCTCTCAACCTTCACTGTGCTCCTGCTGTTCGACCTCTCAGGTCCTCCTCGCTTGCTACCCCCCCAACCCTTCCACCTATCGCTCCCAAGTATCCTGATCCACCCTCCCTCTCTCCCCTCTCCAAACCTCCTGAAAACCTCTCAGGGCCACCTGTAAGGGCCCCCCTCTTACCTCCACCTTCCCCCTGCCATCCCGTTCCTCAGCCCCCTATACTCCCTAACCCCCCACAGACCCCAGATCTGACCCCAGCTCTGGTTACTCCGACGGCTCCCGAAGCCCCACCGCCCGGGACCACCACGGAGCCACACTCACCCTCAGACGCTCTCTTCCCCTCCTATCTCCACTCGTACTCGGTCCCAGAACCCCTCCTCTGACCTAGTCTGCCCCTTGAGGGTGGTCGCCAGGGCCGAAGGGGTTGTCTGAGTCCACGTACCCTTCTCCCTACAGGACCTCTCCCAGATAGAAAAGTGCTTGGGCTCTTTCTCAGCCAAGCCAGATAATTTCATTAAGGAATTCCAGTATTTGGCCCAGGCCTATGACCTTACCTGGCATGACTTACATGTTGTCCAGACCACCACCCTCACTACTGAGAAGAGGGAATGTATCCAGGCTGCCGCCCGAGAGCATGCCGATCAGGTCCATCTTACTGACGCCACCATGCCGGTCGGCGCTCAGGCAGTCGCAGCAGTGGAACCTGGCTGGGACTACCAGAACAGCCAAGATGGCCGCCAGCACCGTGACCGCAAGATCCAATGCCTTATTGCCGGAATGCGGGCGGCCTCCAATAAGGCTGTTAACTATGATAAGATCAGGGAGATTATTCAGACCTCTGACGAGAACCCCGCCGTATTCCTTAACCAACTGAGGCTTTGACTCAGTTCACCTGCTTAGATCCAGCCTCTCTGGCAGGGGCCACAGTCCTGGCCACTCATTTCATCCCCCAATTGGCGCCGGACATTCGGAAAAAGATAAAAAAGGCCCAGGAGGGCCCCCGGACCCCCATTTCCGACCTGGTGAAAATGGCATTTAAAGTCTTTAACTCCCGAGAGGAGGCAGCCGAACTTAAATGGCAGGCCAGGCTCCAGCAGAAGGTTCAGGCTACAGACCCAGGCCTTGGTAGCAGCCCTGCGGCCGGCCGGCTCCGGGAGCCAACAGAGAGGAGCAGCCAGATGCACCCCTCCCGGGGGCCTGCTTCAAATGCAGAGCCGAGGGGCACTGGGCTCGTCAATGTCCCAACCCAAAGGCGCCAACTCGACCGTGTCCTCAGTGCCACATGATGGGACATTGGAAATCAGACTGTCCTAACCTTGGGGAATCCTCAGTGCCTCTACGCGGGGGCAACCCTGAGACGGTAAGTCCGGACTTCCAGCTGCTCGGGTTGGAGGATGATTGACGGAGCCCAGACTCGGACACACCTCTCATCCAGGCTGAGCCCAGGGTCACGCTCCAGGTAGCGGGTAAGTCCATCTCCTTTCTGCTGGACATGGGGGCTACCTACTCAGTTCTGCCATCCTACTCGGGACCTACACGAACCTCACCAGTCACTGTCATTGGGATCGATGGGACCTCCTCCTCTCCTAGGGTGACCCTTCCCCTTACTTGCAGCCTGGATGGTTTCACCTTCTCCCACTTGTTCCTCATAATTCCCTCCTGCCTGGTCCCCCTACTGGGAAGAGACATCCTCCAGAAACTGCAAGCTACTATTCGCTTCTCTCCTTCCCCCTCGACTTCAGAGTGTCTCATCCTACCCCTCCTTCCTGCCCCTCTGACCCCCAACGCAGATAATCTACCCGCAGTGGACCCCCAGGTATGGGACACCTCTAAACCCATCATTGCATCCCACCATACCCCTGTTAAAATACCCCTCTAAACCCTTCCATCTTTTCACCGATGAGTGCTCTGGCTCAGCCACTGGCGTCCTAGCCCAACCAGTGGGGCCCACACACAGGGCCGTAGCCTAGCTGTCTAAGCAATTAGACACCACCACCCGAGGATGGCAGCCCTGCCTCAGGGCCCTGGAGGCCGCTGCCTCCCTAAGCAAGGAGGCCCTCAAACTTACTTTGGGACAGCCCCTAGTAGTTTACTCTCCCTCTCGGCTCATGGACCTCCTCAGCCACCTATCTCTGGCCCAATTAACCACCTCCCGTCTCCAGCTGTACCACCTGCTGTTCGTCGATAATCCGCAGATCTCCTTCTCTGCCTCGCCTTGCCTAAACCCTGCTACTGTGTTGCCTGCACCTTTGTCTACCCCCGAACCTACTCACTTTTGCCCACAACTCCTGGAGGACCTCACCCCCTCTCACCCAGGGCTTTCAGACCAGCCACTGCCTCACCCTGACCGTGTGCTCTTCGTAGACGGCAGCTCCCTCTTGGCCTCGGACGGCTGGAGACGCGCTGCCTATGCTGTAGTCACCTCAGAGACAGTGGTAGAGACAGCTCCCCTTCCCATCGGGACCACTTCCCAAAAGGCTGAACTTGTAGCTCTCACCCGGGCACTCCACCTATCCAAGGGACAGTGAGTCACTATATACACGGACTCCAAGTACGCCTGTCTCATAACCCACACCCACTCCATCCTTTGGCAGGATCAGGGTTCCTGACCACCAAAGGCACCCCTATAGTTAACGGGCCCCTCATTGCCAAACTACTCGAGGCCCTCAACTTGCCCACCAAGGTCGCGGTAGTCCACTGCTGCAGGCACCTGACCTTCAAGGACCCGGTCTCCCAAGGTAACAACAGGGCAGACTCAGTGGCCAGACAAATGGCTCTGAACACCTCCTTGGCCCCTATCCTCTTCCTCAACACCCCCCCACCGCCCTTCTTACTCCGAAAAGGAGGTGCAGACCCTCCAGGGCCTAGGGGGGAAGCCGGGGGACAAGGGATGGATTTATATCCAGAACAAAATTGCCCTGCTGGAGAACCTGGCCCACACCCTGATCACAGACATTCATCAGTCTCTTCACATCGGCCCAAAGGCCCTACATCAGTTCCTACAACCCCTTTTTCACCACCCTTCACTATCTAGGGTAATTGAGACAGTCCACAGAGCCTGTAAGACCTGCTCAGCCATAAATGCACAAGGTGGAATCTGCAGACCGGGACTCAACCATCAATTCCATGGCCACCAGCCCGGGGAAGACTGGCAGCTGGACTTCACTCATATGCCCTGCCACAAAACCTTCCGATACCTATTAACCATGGTTGATACATTCACAGGCTGGATCGAGGCATACCCCACAGCCCGGGAAATGGCAGATATCATAGCCACTACTCTCATTGAACACATCATCCCGAGGTTTGGACTACCCCGAACTCTCCAATCGGACAACGGACCCGCTTTCATCTCTAGTGTGACCCAGCAGGTAGCCGAAAGCCTCAATGTCACCTGGAAACTCCACATTCCATACCACCCTCAGTCATTGGGTAAGGTGGAAAAGGCCAACGGGTTGCTTAAGGCTCGGCTCACTAAACTGACCTTGGAGACCCGACTCTCATGGCCCACACTTTTGCCCCTGGCCCTCACCAGGCTTAGGGCAACCCCCCACGGACCTTCAGGATTAAGCCCATTTGAGCTGCTGTACGGCTGACCCTTCCTCATAAACCACAACTTCCCAGCCTCTCCCCCGCCTCTCCTTTCCTACCTGCCTTACCTCACCCTCCTGCGGGCCCCTGAGAGCTCATGCTGATGCTGTCATCCCTGCCCCAGACTGCCACAACCATGACCAGAAAGAAGTCTTCCCTCAAGGGTTACTCCCAGGAGACCAGGTTCTCCTCAGCAACCTGCACCCGGGTTCCTTGCAGACACAGTGGTCAGGGCCTCACACTGTCATCCTTACCACCCCAACCGTGGCAAAGCTGTTGGGACACAAGGCGTGGGTACACATCAACAACCTCAAATGGGCACCCACAGGTAATGGCTGGGCCTCCCAAGCGGTGGACCCTACCAAACTACCTCCAAGATCCGGGAACTCAAGGATCGGAGTGAGGCACCAAGACACCTCCATATGGGGCCTGGACCCCCATACTTGGGTAACGTGGCTTCTCCCCTTGGCGGGACCTCTATGCTTAATCCTCCTGCTAATCTCGGTTGCTCCCTGCCTTATTCGGTACATACAGGAACGCCTGCGGGAAGTGACCCGGGTGTCAGTCAACCAGCTCCTCCTACAGCCCTATTCTCACCTGCCCACTTCCGACTACCCCTATGATGATGCCCAGCCATCAGCAGGAAGTAGCCAGAATGGAGTCGGCGCCCCTGATGCCATTATATAAGGCAAAAGGTCAGAATGTTGGGCTGGCTGAGAAAAGGGGGCACTCAAAATTGCGGACACCCAAGATGGCCGAATCTCCCACCAGAACTCCTTCAGCAGCCATGTCAACCCCAATAAACCGAAACCTAAGCGGGAAACCAAAACTCTCCGCCCGGGACTCTGGCTGACCAATGGGCTACTTACAACCAGGCATAGTTACCAAAAAAGGAAAATTCTATCAGTTCTACCTCCTCACCTTCCCCCCAGCAGTGCCCAATAAAAACCCTCTCTGCCCTGCCCTGGGCGCGACTTCCCCGACTCCTCCCTCCGAGTCGCTGAACCTTGCCCGAGGGTGCACACAATAAAGTTCCTGCTAAAGGACACCCTCACTGCCCTGCCCTGGGCGTGACTTCCCCGACTCAACCTCTTTCCCAAGTCGCGGAACCTTGCCCGAGGGTGCTTTCAATAAAGCTCATCCTCTGGACTACGTTTGCCTTTGCGGTCTCCATTTTATTCGCGGCAAGAGAAACCTTACACTGAGTATGATATGGTCCTCCAAGGTAGGGAAACTTACATAGACATCTGTGAGAACCATTTACTTCTGAATGTTTAAGAGATATTTAAGGACTGTTAAAACTGGGGAAGTTCAAAATAAAGAAGAAACTGCCTTAGAGAAACTAGGCAGAAAAACATGTGAAGAATTTAGAGAGGAAAGTAAATGACTGACTTAGGTCCGCCAGGCAGAATATTTATGTATTGATCAGGGGGCACAGCCATGACAGACAGATTAAAGGAGAATTTCACAGGTGCCAGCCTAAGAGTTGTATGTGTAGGAAAAAAAGAAAAGCTAATTGATTGGACTCACCACCTTTAAGGTGAAATCTACAAATGGAATTGATTTGGAGTAGATATTATAGGGAGATATTTTACCTGGAATTGAGCTCAGACAAAAACACTTTTTGTATTTAGTCACCATTAGAACTGAGAGGTAACTTCTTAGGACCCGAACAATTGTGAGACCAGGTGACTAAGTTGCACTAAATATATAAATAGGAAGGGAAAACTGACCCGAGGATTATTGCTACAGGAATAAAATAACCTGGGGATAGTAACATATGCAGAATCCCAATAAAAAGCCTTGGGATCACCATCATCATCATTTTTTTCGTTAAGTGCCTGCAATGCTGTTTGTTCGTTTGTTTTTCTGGAGAAGACTGGTTCTTCATTGAAAGCATCTTTCTCATGTACTGTCCTAGAAAACCGTTTTTTGTGATAGAGATGGACCCATTATATAGTTTTTTAGCCCACATGACAAAGGCTGTTCATATATGATGACATTACTGAAGCAGGCCGTATGGATTCAGATTTACCATGAACGTCAGGAAACAAAGAATCTTCATTTTCCCTCTTCCTATCCCGAAGACTACTAATTTTCTGAAATGTGGCAAGATGTAGGTTCTGAATGAAAAAATCCTGATCTGATAATGAGCTTTCTGAGTGTTGACATTATTTATCACTCAGAGACCCATTTGAGGGACATGGATTATCTTATGTTCAAGGGTTTAAGTTCTTTGGTACTCTGGACACAAAGTGAAAAAATTTGGATGGAGATAAAAGTGTGCTAGCCATGTGATCTTTAGTCATTGTCAGGAATGTTTTTTGGGTTATTTCTGAAAATTTTTATTTCTTTTGATTTCAAGTCAGCTACTAAGAAAGACTGACCTTTTATGTTTTTATGTTTATATTTCTGTAGCTAAGGGATATGTAGTTTCTTTACATGTCTAGTTTCAACTTGACAAATCTCCTGAACTTTATAGTCTCTGCTCCCATTATCTGACATAATTTTATGAGATCTAAATTCTAGAACTGTCTATGACTAACAAAATTTCACCTCTTGGACATGTAGATTTGCAAGATTATTTTTTTGGTGGGGCACTCTTAAAGGGATAGCTTTCTGAATGAAAGAGGAAAGAACATACCTGGCCTAATTGATTCATTTGTGAAGATTCCCTGATAGAATTAAAAGCAACTTAGAAGGATATGCAAGGTGGAGCTTTCTTTGCATCTTAACATGGTGTCAAGGATAGCTATCATTCATTAATTAATTGGCCTCATTCTTCTTATCATCCTCTTATATGTGCAAAGAGTGACCATCTTTATTTTCTTAGGAACTTCGGTATAATTCTTTTTGCTATTTTACCCCAATTTAGAATAGTGAGATAAAAGGGCTAATGATGTGGAGCTGGTGTCAAGACATTTTTATTCTATAAGCAACCTTCCTTTTTAAGTTTAGTTTTCCAGAGATAATTATTCTGGAACTACATCACCCATCTCCTCTTCACATTAATCAGGATTATTCATTAAACAATGGCTTCCAAAAATTATGATCTAAGTTTTGGCATGATTTCTGCTAAATAACAGGAGTCTTAGAATAGAATAGATATTGGGGTGCCTGGGTGGCTCAGTTGGATGAACATCTGACTCTTGATTTTGGCTCAAGTCATGATCTCAGGGTCCTGGGATGGAGCCCCGCATCAGGTTCCCCGCTCAGCAGGGAGTCTGCTTGTCCCTCTCCCTCTCTCCTCTGCCCACCTGTGATCTTTCTGTCTCTTTCTGTCCTTCAAATGAATGAATAGATAAAAATTTGTTAAAAAGAATATAATAGGTACTATATATATATGTATACACACACACATTATATATATATTGTATATATACATACTTTATATATATACATATATACATACATATATACATACATTATATATATTTATATATATATAAAATATATCCCATATATATATGGGGTAATTGCACTGGTCCCACATGTGCATTTTGGTAGGTGAGTCTGAAGGATATAACTGTGGGCTTTTGCTATGGTTTTGTGGACTTCCTCCACTCTTATAGAAGAGTCTAACTACTGATACAAGTATTAAGCTAGTTCTTTTTTTTTTTAATACTTAATTTTTTTAGAGTTGTTTTAGACTTACAAAAAAATTGAAAGGAAGATATAGCAATGTCCCATATAACCTCTCTCTGGCTTCACACATACACAACCTCCCCTATTCTTCTTCTTCTTCTTCTTTTTTTTTTAAGTAGGCTCCAAGTCTAGCGGGAGCCCAACATGGACTTGAACTCCCTATCCTGAGATCAAGACCTGAGCAGAGATCAAGAGTTGGACACTGAACTGACTGAGCTACCCAGCTACTTCATCACTCGCTAGAGTGGACATTGTTTGCCAAGGATGAACCTACATTGACACATCATAATCGCCCCAAGTCCATAGTGTACCTTAGGGTTCACTCTTGGTGTTGTATATTCTATGGGTTTTGTTAATGTATAATGACATATATCCATCATTATAATATTATACAAAGTATTTCATGGCCTTAAAACATTCTCTGTACTCTGCTTACTCATTTCTGCCTCTCTCCCCACCGCTGGCAACCACTGATTTTTACAGTCTCCATAGTTTTGCCTTTTCCAGAATGTCATATAGCTGGGGACATATAATATGTAGCCTTTTCAGGTTGACATTTTGTTTAGTAATATGCATTTAAGGTTCCTCCATGTCTTCTCATAACTTGATACCTCATTTATTTTAGTGCTAAATAATATTCCAGTGTCTATATGTACCACAGTTTATTTATCCATTCACTCACTGAAGTACGTTTTGGTTGCTTCCAAGTTTTGGCAGTTATGAATAAAACTGCTATAATATTTGTGTGCAGGTTTTTGTGTGGACATAAACATTTAACTCCTTTTGATAAATACCAAGGAGTGTGATTGCTGGATCATATGGCAAGGGTATGTTTTGTTTTGTAAGAAATCTCCAAACTGTCTTCCAGAGTGGCTGTACCATTTTGCATTCCCACAAACAAGGTATGAGAGTTCCTGTTGCTCCACTTCCTTGCCAGCACTGAGTCTTGTCAGTGTCGTGTATAATGATATTTCATGGTTGTTTTTATTTGCATTTCCCTGAATACATGTGATGTGGAGCATCTTTTTATATGCTTATTTGTCATTTGAAATTTTGTTTGGTGAAGTGTCAAAATCTTTGACCCATTTTTTAAATGAGTTGTTTGTTTCTTATTGTTGAGTTTTAAGAGTTCTTTGTATATTCTGATCTTGCTGTCTGTTCAAACTGTGTTTTTGCCTTTTGGTATGCCTTTTAATTTTTTCTTAATAGCTGTATGCAATGTACTGGGTAAAGGAAACTGCCATCAAGAGGCCTTCAGTAATGTGGTGGTGAGGTGTGGTGGGGGAGGGGAAGTGTTCTGTTGTCCTAAGGTTAAGTCTCAGCCTTTTGGTGAGTCAGTGCCTCTGGCCTGTCAACTTTACAAGTGTTTCTTAATTTTTTCCACCATTAGCTAGGACAGGATGGCTAGACTGAGCTGGAGTTGAGTATTTCCCTTCTCTAGCAGGTTAGGCTCCGGTTAACTGGTTTCTCCTGAGGGCAGGCCTTATTAAGAACAGAGTGCTAAGGAACGTTTTGGAATAATTCCCTTCCCCTTGCTAGAAGCAGGAGACGATATTACTGTGGGAAAGGGTCCAGCTCCTGGAGGTAAATCTCGCAATGCTGTGGGGCCCTCCCATGACTGGGTCTCTTGGAGTTTTTAATTCTTGGAATTTTTACATTGAGCCTCCCGCAGTTTGCCAGTTTCAGTTAAGGTTTTCCCAACCCAGCAGTGGTTCCTGTGGAACTTTGAGCTAACAGATCTGCTTTGGTCTGTGCCTCCCTGTATTCACCGGTCTGTGTCGCCAGTCTTGGGAATACCAGTTCTCCCTGTGCTCTTGCATCTCTTATGGATCTGGAGGATTTGTTAGTTTTTAGTCTGTTCACTTTTTATTTGTTGTTAGGACAGAGTAGCAACTTCCAAACTTTTTAATATGTGTAACTGGAAACTGGAAATCTTTGTATGCTTCTTTTTAGCTAATATTAGGTTTGCTAACTATTGTCATCATCCACACTGACTTGGAGTCCAGGCCCCTGACTAGGGGTCTGGATTCAGCAGAATTTTTCTTCCTTATAGTCATCAGAGTTAAAAGATAAACTGAGACATATTAAAATTTTAAGAGTTTATTTGAGCAAAAATTGTTTTGAATCTTGCAGCATCTAAACTAGAAGATAGAAAGGAGCAGTACAAAATGAAAGACTTTTATAGGCAAATGGGATGAGGAACAAGGAAGTTATATACAACAAAAAGCAGGTTGATTATTGCAAAGTTACTTTCCTTTGAAGGATGGCAAGGGTCTGTTAGGCAGATGTCCAGCTAGTACTGATCAGACAATTCCTGATGGACTGGTTTAAGATTCCATTCCTGGGAGAGTCAGAAGTGTAAGTTTTGGTTTGGTGGTGTCGGGCTTAGCATGAGCAAATCCAATTTGGCCCTGTTGTCTTGTTTCTACAGTTCCCCACTTTTGATCAGATTCAGCCTAACTGAGAAATGTGATCAAAATTTAAGTCATTAGTGCTACTTCAAGGTACTGCTCTGGAGTTCTTGCAGGTGTTTTTTTTTTTTTTTTTTTTTTTTTTTTTTTTTCTGAATGTGTGATATTCATAGGTCACAATCTCAGGTTCATGTTCTTTAAGTTGGTGATTCTCTTCATTTCCTTTCTAATGTTCTAAGTCTTAGATAGATCATTTTCTTGGTTGCTCATGGCCACAAATAGCCATTTAAAGCTTTTAAGAGAATACATTACACAAGAGGGATTACCATAATTATTATAAGCAGTATAATTCCCAATATCTGGAATGCACTTTGGAGTCATGTTCCCCAAGATCCAAATCCGTCAGAATCAAGTAAGTCAGAGAAAGACTCCATTGAAGGAATCACTTTCTTAAGCCAACTGGCTTGCTCAGCTTGAGTCTCAACATCCCCAGAAGTGTTTATTCAAGTGCAGCAAGTGGTGTTGACCGTAGCACTAATACTTTCTCACTCAGTGAAAAGATAAGCAAGAAATAGCCTATTATTAAGAACAATTATGACCAGAGAGTCTAGGGATTTTTGTTGGGTAGCTATTGGCTTTAGCAGCAGATTCTGTAGTATCATTGAGTTAAGGAGAGTTTCTTGATCATAGCCTCATAAGTATTTAGTCCTAGCAAGGGCAGTAGGAATCTGCCAGAGGAAGCTAATATTGAATCATGAATACCTCATGGTAATTCTCTTTTGAATCTATGGCTCAGAACTGGAGAGGTGACAGCTATGGAAGTTAATAAAATTTATGGGTCTACAGACCACACTGGTGGTTTCTGGTTCTCCTTGTCCCATGTCCCTCATTTTTTAAAAAATATTTTATCTATCTATCTGAGGGAGAGAGAGAGAGAGAGCATAAGTGTGGGGAGGGGCAGAAGGAGAAGGAGAGAGGGAATCTCAAGCAGGCTCCTCGCTGAGCATGGAGCCCACATGGGGCTCAATCTCATGATCCTGAGATCATGACCTAAGCTGAAATCAGGAGTCAGCCACTTAACTGACTGAGCCACCGGGGCACCCCTGGAAAGAAATATTCTTGATCTTGGGAGGAAGCAATATAGCTTGATGTCAACTACTTCTCTTCCAAGTCAATTTGATTTTGAGGTCTGAGGCATTTGCACAGGACCATATGCCAGGTGGAGCCTTCCTCTGTTGTGAAATATGCATCCAGGTTTTGACACCTTGTAATTTGGCAGTAGTGTCAGTGGTCAAGAGTACCTGGTGTAGGGTTCTTTCCATGAGTCTTACTTTTGCAAAACCATCAGAGTAAAACAATAATTGTCTGTAAATAACAGAAGACTTAAAAATGCCATGGTCAAAGATCTGATAAGAGTTCATTATAATGGAATTGACAAGGAAATTTGGTTATTTTTGTAACATTCAGCGTGTTAGATAATAGTTGGAATTATGGCTGATAACACTATAAGAGGACATAAGATTTTTAGGAATTTCATAAAATTTTTAGAGGACATATTAATAACACATTGATAAAAATATAACCTAAGAGGATTTATCATCACTTATTTGGCAATGTTGCCCATGTAATTTAACATACCAAGTAAACCTAATTAACTTAAGTCTCTCTTTTACCAGGTGAGAGACAAATGCTTTGAGATTTTCTAGGGAGCCTCTGGGAGGTCTCAAAGCTACTTTTGAGGTAAAAAAAAAAAAGACTTCATTTAGAGTTTCATTTGGGAAGTTGTCAAAATGTCAAAATGTTTGAACATTTGACTAAATAGGATCACAGATTATTATGAAAAAAATTAATTATCTTTTTAACCAAAGTGATGTAGAAAATTTTAAAGGCAAATACAGAAGGTTACATAGTTGTGAACAAAACTTAGCCCTTTTAATATTGAGAAGACTGGGTTTTCTTAAGTAATCAGACCTGAAAAAGATAACATGAAGTACAGAACATTAGTTTAGTAGTACACAAAATCTTTGCTTTCCAGATAGATTTTTTTAAAGATTTTATTTATTTATTTGAGAGAGGGAGAACAAGAAAGAGAGAGGGAGAGAGGGAGAGAGAGAGTGCCAGCAGAGGGAGAAGGAAAAGAAGACTCTCCAGTGAGCAGGGAGCCTGATGCAGGGCTCACTCTCAGGACCCTGCGATCATGACCTGTGCCAAAGGCAGATGCTTAACTGATTGAGCCACCCAGGTGCCCCGGAATCCTTAATTTCTAGTGAAAATGAAAAAAGTAATTTTGCAGTGTATTACACTAGCATTATGAGGATTGGCAAATATATAAATATATTTTATAATTTCTTGAAGTATATTCTTGCTCATAGTAAATTTTTCAATGTGGCACAAAATATGTTTCCTAGTAGACCCAGATATCTTTAGTTCCTCTGTAAAGGGAAGCCAAAAGTGGATAAATCTATGTTCAGTAATTAATGCATCTGTATTTTATCTAAATGACAGATATTCATTGGTTATTTAGAACATTGTCATGTAAGATAAAATACATTGCTGCTGGGGACCATTCTGGTCTCTTTTGGTTCCCTCTTCTGACACCAGAGCTGTTAGAAGACAAACTGAGGCATATTAAAAATCTTAAGAATTTATTTCAACAAAAATCAGTTCAAGCTGGGCAGCATCCACTCTAGCAGATACTAAGCCTTCTTCATCACTAAATTCTATAGGGAAAAAGAGAAGAGACCCCAGTGGCTCCTTAAGGACAATGACTCGGTTATTAAAAAGGGAGGGGTGATTCTGCATAATCCACATGTGGCACTCATTTGGCTCATGGTGATTGTCTTTTGGTTGGGCTGCAGTAAATGGAAGATTGAAGACCAAAGGCTTTTCCATTATGGTCTCTGTAGCTCAGGATGGCACAGTGTTTCAGAGACAGACGTGCCAGGGCCGTCTGCAGTGATTATAGGCAGCACTCATGCCTTCACTCATGCCTTTAGTAGTGACACATGCAGGGTCCTCCACGCAGATAGTAGGCCCTCATCACTTTGACTGGCTGCCTGAAGGCAGACAGAATTGGTCCGAGGAGGTACCCTACCTTTGGTGTGCATCACTATTAACTGTGGCACTGCCTTAACCACGCATTCCATCAGTGTGCCTGAAATAAAAGGGAGTCCGGGAATACCTGCCACATGATAGCTTAGAGGACTGTTTCATAAAGAGCACGTAAGACAACTCGCTAAGGATTCCACAATTTGAATTCCTGCAAAGTGAGTTGAGGATAATAAACCCAGGGACATTGAGCTTTAAGGTGGTTGTTGTGATTGTCTTCTTATCTGTTATACTTATTTACAAATGTAAATGTATCAGTACCAATATATTTATACATATATAACATATACTTAAAATATATTTATTATTTATTATATATTTAATCATTAGATATCCTGAGAACTACTTGTGTGCTCTGTTCTTAACTACCAGTTTATCTGTTTATTCTCATATCTTCATTACATGTGAAATTATTTTGACTTGAAAATATGAATTATTATCTTATAGTAAATTTAGTTTGTTGTATTGCCCCTCGAAATTACTTTTGACATTCTTACCTACTTGTTTTGGTTCTTTAGTTTGTATAGATCTCTATTCTTATTATAAGGCTCAAATCTTTTGCAGAGGTAAGGCAGGGAATAAATGAAAGGTTAATAAATATATTCACCTGCATGCCTTCATGCATGCATGAACAAATAACAGAAGGCTTCCTCTTCCTAAAACACTTGGCTGTTTTCCCACATTTAGCAGAATAAGGTCCAAATTCTTTAGATTGACATCTAAAGGCTTCCAGAGTCTTAGCTGAATTTTGCTTTCCATCATTATCTTGGGACTTTCCTCATACCAGGCTGGTTTACTCCCCCTAAAAGTAAGCCTTGTTTCATAAAGTGTTTTTACTTGCGCTGTGAGCCTTTTCTGGTTGCTTGTCTTCTTCTACTCAGTCTGTTTAAAAAAAGTGCATCTAGTTTCTGCACCCACCACAAGGGCCTAACCACAAGGCCCTTAGGGAGCTCATTCTCCTTGAAGCCCACAGCCCACTCATCGGCCCTGTAATTCAGTATGTATCTGTTGCTGCCTAGTCCTTTTCCAGTCCTTTAATGTTATGCCTTATGTCCTCAACAATGATGTAAGTTTTTTGGTATCAGGGAGATTATCTTGTCCATCTCTGTGTCCCCAGGTTTGGCATGGTTCCTGGGGCATAACGGGGCCCGAATACCCTCTTATTGCTCGCTTGGATTGATTGGAGTGCATGAAGTAGGGGGGCGGAGGAAGAGGCTCCTAAGGAATTGGAAAAGGGTTGAAAAAAGGGAAATGACAGGAGGGCTAGAATTCCTTTAGTTTTAACTTCAAAGTTTACTGCTAGCCATAGATAAGCCGCTATTACAGATAAGCCTCTTCAGTCCCAGAACTCTCCCTCTGTGCTGCTCCACTAACGATAACACTGGGGTGGGGCAGGTGTGTGAGAAGAGACAATGAAGGAGGAACTGGGACTTAGCATCTGCCTCCCTACCCAAGAAGCTTGGCAGAGACTTCTGTAATCAGGTGCTAAGTCAGAAACGTAAGCACCTTTGAAATGCTTCCCTGACCCCCATCATCAGATATGCACAGCCCTGCGGATTCACTCTGGGAACTATAGTTAGAGTCACTTTGTTACTTCAACTGCTCTCACACATGCACTTCCTTGCTTCCTTTTCTGTTTAGTTTTCCACCTTTCTTTCTCCTTTTTACCTCGTCCTCTCCATTGGCTCTTCTTAAATTTGCCTAATGACCTGAATGGGAACTGCCTAGTTCTGCTGGTGGCATGATGCATGTAAGGGGCTACTGAGCCTAGAATATCTTATGGGGTCTCAAGGAATTATATGATGCAGTTTTGCAGTAGAGTGTTGTGATATGCTGGGAAGTAAATGAGGTCAAGTTTGCAAGTGGAGATTTGGGCATTACCTGTAGAACTGGGCTGTAGAGAGTGCTAAATCACCTTAGGCCACAAGTTTGTTTCTTCTTTCTTACCAATTATATAATATAACTGTCTACATAGCCCAGATTTATCAGATATTAACTGCTTCAGGGATTGAACTGATTTAATATAGTACCTACTCCAATTGGGTCCTTGGCCTTGAACAAGACTTCTGGGCACCCTGGAGTTAAGCCACCAAGGGCTTAATTACTTCAGATATCTCTGCTTGTTTGTAATTTGGATTTTGTTTGCTCCTAGCCCGTTGGGAGTGCTTTATGCTGTTCAGTTAATTGAAAGTGGCTAAAGCTGAATGAGGCAGCAGCGTTGCAGGTGGCATCGTTGGGATCAATTTGAGAAGACTATTGAAATCCTCTTGCTTAGTTTAATAATTATCTCTGATTGAGATAGGATTTCAGTCTTGAGACTAACAGGAGATTCCAGAGTTTCCCATTGGCTTTAGGGAGTAGCAATTCCCGAAGCAATTAGCTTTTCCTACAGGGTGTTTCTAATACATACTATAGCTGATGATGTTAGAAAGCAGAGAAGGAATCACCTGGGGTGGGGGCATACATACAAGACAGTGGGGAGAATGAAAAGTCAGATATGAAAGAGTTGGATCCCAAGTATCTAATATGGAGAACTAAAAGGGTGTATATTGGGGAAATTAGAGTACAATTCATATATTTTTTAAAATTAACATTGTAATAATATAGAAGAAAATAACTGAGGTAAAAAACAATGCTGGCATTTTAAAAGAATAAAAAAAAGGAATAGTAGAACTAATACCGATAGAGAAAAGAAAGGGAAAAATTTTTAAAAATGTCAAAAGCAAGGTAGTGAATAAATAATAGGTAGGACCCTGGTTGCATCTTTTATTTTGGGGGGAATCACTCTAGTAAAGTGTTTGTGGCTCTGTGTGTGTGTTTGTGTGTGTGTGTGTGTGTTCCTTCTGAATTCCTGTAAAGTTTGGAGGCTGTATACTTCCTCTTCCAGTATTCTGATATCTACAGTGATATTTGCCTTTTCACGTCTATAAGTTCCGGACCTGATCCATATTACTGAGCATCTTAGAGTTGAAAAATATGAAAATATCACATAGTCCTGATTCTTGGTTCAGGTCAGTGATTATAATTCAGTGAAGACACAGTTCTGCAACAGTTAAGTGAGTCTTTCAAGGTGGTGAAGAAAGGAGGACGTTAGCCCTTAGAATCTGCTATGTGTCCAGCACTCTGCTGGTTACTTGTAAATAACATCAAGAGCTAGGAGTTGACAGGAACTTCTCGTGTGACAGGCATTGCGCTGAGGGCTGTGCGTGTACCAAATCTTATCAACCTCACAATGATCTTGCTATAGGTTCAGTTATGAACTATTTATGAGGCCCTCTTTAAAAAAATACACAATTAGTAGACAAAAATGTGTGAGAGTGAATATATATTTAGAAAAAGAAAATAATCCCCCCAAATCTGCAAACTTAAAAAAGCTGACAAATACCACAAACATCTCCCCCCCACACAAAATACCACAACACCTTTTTAAATTAACTGCCTCACTGCCTCTTCTACCCTTTATAATACTTTCGCTTTTGGTATGATCAATAAGCATAAACATTTAAAATGAGTCTGAAATCAAGGAATCCACGAAAGCGAATCAAATGCATTTTAAAATTGCGACTACGTTGTACTGAGCTACATAATTGTGTAATCAAATTACTCTTAAATTACATGCATTGATTTACTGATCAACATGTAGGAGGTGGGGAGGTTGTCACTGGAGCACTTGTTTCTTCAGTCTGTTTTGTAGTTTGGCAATTTTGCTCCCTGATTTGCCTGGGCATGTTTGACTACATCAGGACAAGATGCCGCAGATATGCTAAGATACAGTCCAAAACCTTGGGATGCATACAATAGACCCCTTCACATTCTGATGTCCTGGCTCTTTATAGTACCCTTAACATGTGTGTCCCCCGTAAAAAAAAAAAAAAATCTGATAAGTTTAATTTTGTGCACAATTCTCTTTTTAAAATGTGTAATATGTTGATAATTGCATAGGCTGCATTATTGAGTATATTTCTGACAGGTGGTAACTTTTGTTTTGACTAGACTCCATGAGAATTGAATGTACTGCCTGTCATTTTACACCACCAACGACTGGAAGAAATTTCCACTGGCTCCCTCCTGGCTGCATACATTTCAAACCTTTTTCTCCCCATTATCCTGGTACTTCTGGTGCTGAGAGCTATAGGGCATGTTCACAGTATAACAGGACCTCTGATGATGTACCATTCATGCCACTGCACAGGATGAATTCACATAGTAAGAGGTGCAAGTTTCTGGAATCTGTTCCTATACTGGTATTGCTAACAGTAAGCTAGCTATACATAGACTTGATTGTGAACCATATAACACATATTCTATTAAACCCAAACGAAATGCATTCTACACTGAAATTCTCTTTTGTAGAATTCCCCAAATGCCCACAGTCACTCCAAGGCCATCTGCCACAAGGGGAAGTGCTATGAGAGGGAAGTCAGAATGTAAAGGGACTGTCTTTAAACTATATTACTTTTCCAGATTATATATAAATATGTGACTATGTGAATATATTTTTGGAAGCCCCATAGGGGATCAAAATTTGACAGCCCAAAATATGTCTCTTTGGGATGTGGATTTATTTTAGGCTGATTATTTTTAAGAACAAGATGCTCAGGAAGAAACTTTGACCTGTCCCTTAACTGCCTGAAAGAATTTGGATAGAGGACCAGCTCCAGGAAGAGAGCTGTAGATAACTACAGTATAATATGAAGGAGGGGTGGTAGATAGGGAGGAACTTAGCTATTCTCTATGGGGGAAAAAAATTCTTCTCTATGTTTCTCTTTGTGGCATTGTTTCTGAATGGCCCAGCAAACATTTGTTTATCAAACATTGGCTAATTAAATTTAAATTAAAAAAGAAATAATAGAAAAAATATGGATAAAATCACAAAAAAATAAAAAAGTAAAGTCAGTGTTTCCTTATTGAAAAAACCCCCAAAAATTATTACTCTTTTTTCATCTTCCTATGAATTATCTTCCTTCTTTTTGAAGTCCTAGACTCCTGTCCCTTCACCTTAGCTCTGGATGACTTCTAAACCTCAATTCCCTGACTGCCTATGGGCCTTGTGTTCCTATGCAGGCCCCAGATATATACAATTAAATTTGATTTTCTCCTGTTAATCTACCTCATGTAAATGAGTGTCCCTGAATCCCAAAGTTCCATTTCTTTCATGGAAAACCGATTCCTGTTCCTGGTATTGAGTGAATTATTTAAATAATTCAGGAATGATTTCAATAGTAATATTATGACTCAATTTTCTAATTAGATTTCAATAATCCAATATTGCCTTTAACCATCTTTTCTATTTTTCCCCATGAACTGTGACTTAAATCTTTTATGAATTATAGTTTTCACCAAATATGTTAGCATTCTATGTTTGCTACTAGAAGGCAGTCACTGTTATAAATCTTTCTATCCTCCAGTATACCTACCTCAATGCCATAGTCGATAAATACATAGTGTACTGATTAAAAACAAATTAACTAAATGAACAGAAAATTGACTACATATCTTTTCCCCATGGCTGTTAAATGTAGAATGTTAAATAATATGAGAAAATAAGGCACGAAATAAAACCAGGAGAGATGGCCCTGAGTGTTTAAATCCCCCCTGAGTGTTTAAAGCACAAATGACAGTGAACTTCATGACACCGTCTAGGGTTCCTACTACAGGTTGATTGAAGATAGACATAAGTGTTGTTCTTTGGGCTTTATGGTAACGGTAGTAAAAACTAACACTTACTGAATGATTATTTTGTGACTGGCACTGTCATAAGTGCTTTTATAGGTATTAAATCATTTAACCATCAAGAGAACTTAAGAGGTAGATACTATTACGATATTCATTTTCATTCTGGGGCAATTGAGGCATAGGAGTTTACATAAAAAGTTGGAGAGCCCATGCTCTGCGACAGTAAGCTCTGCTGCTGCACAAGAACATTTTGTTATAAAAATCAAGAACTCGGTGGTAGTCCCTTAGCTCGGAATCCCTTCTGTTGGTCATCTGGCTAAAGTGCTCTCTCTGCCTCTGAAGTCATCAAAGAGAAATAAATCTTACTAATCATTCCACAATGTGTATGTATATAAAATTATCATGTTGTATACTTTAAATATGTAAAGTTATATTTGTCAATTATTCTTCTATAAAGTTGGGGGATGAAAGAAGTAAGAACTAAGAGATTCCTCACTCCCTCTAGAGCTCCGGTAAAGTCATGGTTGAGGAATAAGAAATGTGTAAACTCACATGAACATTAAGTAAAGAAGACAGAAATACATTTAGAAGCTAAAAAATAAATGGACATAGAAAACAAAAGCACAGAAATCATGTGATTTATGTCATAGCCTCCCAGAAAGCCTTAGGAATGGGGGCACCAAATACCAGGGAGCAGTGAAATGAAAACAGAATCAAATGGAAATATACATAAGAATCAGCTAACCATCCTTCCTCTGCCTTATTTAGAACATTGATGATGATAGGTGATACAGATCAGCTCTTCCAGTGAGGTAAACTACAAAAAAAAAAAAGGGATAAAATGCTAAATTCATCTTCTTGGCAGCATCAAAAAACTAAAAATTAGTGATGAGTTACTGGGCTCAAATATAGGAGGAGGGATTTGGGAGAGGGATACTCAGAGAGTGGTCATTCCCCCCATCCCATAGGAGTTTGAATAACTGCACATTTTTAAGGGGTACTTTGTACCTTTTATTTGTGAATTGTTTTTCCATCCTTTCCCCATTTTCCATCAGAGTTTTGGTTCTCTGCCCCTCAGTTTTTTAGAGTTCTTTGTATATTGGGGATATTATCCATTTGTGATATATGTTGCAAAGATTTTCTCTGAGTTTTTCAGTTATCTTTGACTCTGCTTGTAGTATTTTATCATTCAAATGATTTCAAAAAATTGTATGTAGCCAAATTTATCTTTTTTAAGTTGCTTCTGATTAGGAGGTTGTTACCTATGCAGAAGTTAAGTGGAATTCAGCTGTGATTTCTTTTACTGTATGCATGGTTTATTTATTTCATGTGGGTTCCTGATATGGTTAGAATTTATCCTAGTGCACAGAGATATAATATTGTCTTCTTCCAAATAACTAACCATTTGTTCCAGAGCAGTTTATTAAATATTCTATTTTTGTCCCAGTGGTTTGAGATGCTACCTTTATGATACACTAAATTTTCATTTATATTTGGGATTGTTTTTGGGCTTTCTATACTGTTCTACTAGCCTGTGTGTTTATTCATGCATCAGAAACACACCCTTCTGATTCTACAGCTTTTATAATATATTTAAACATCTGCTAGGGGATAGTCTACCCTTGCAGTTTTGTTGTGTGTGTGTGTGTGTTTACTATTTGCACGTTTGTTTTACGATATGAACTTTGTCACCAGTGTGGAGACACAATATCTTGATTAGTCAGCAACTGTAAAACAATACCAATATGAAAAAAATATCCACACGTAATGAACTAGTATCATCTTCTCATGGAAAAAGATAGAATCCCAAAAGGCAAGTAATTAGGAACTAATGATTTGTAAGACTGTGAAAAGTTAGAAGATGGTCTGATATTTTCCCCTCGTTTCCATTTTGCCTACCAAATAGCACATTTCCCCTACCACTTAAAAATCTTTTTTTTACATTGCTTTCACAGTATAATGTCAACAATTTCTATGTGTATCTGTGTAGGTGAATGAATACTGATTAGATAGAAAGTGAAACATTGACAAAGGACTGAAAGAATATATATACATATATATTTTACGGAAAAGCTAATAGTTACTGTTAAAACAAATCTACAAACAAAAAATTCAACAAAAATATTTTTGCATAGGAGGTGCCTGGGTGGCTCAGTCCATTAAGTGGCTGCCTTCGGCTCAGGTCATGATCCCAGGGTCCTGGGGTAGAACCCCACATCAGGCTCCCTGCTCATTGGGGAACCTGCTTCTGCCCCTCCCCCCTGCTCATGCTCTCTCTCTCTCTGTCCCTCCCCCACCCCCTCTGTGTCTTAAATAAAATAAAATCTTAAAAAATATTTTTGCGTAAGACAGTAGAGCAAAGTACTAGTTGATTTGATTGTGGTTGCATGTGATTTATTTCATCATCATTTTCCTCTTGTTCTACCTTCTGTCTCTGTTGGTGTTCCAGTAAGAACTTTCTTCTGTGAGCAAGGTAGTGACCAAGCTCAAAAGTACTCTGATTTTGACTAACTTCTGTGAACAACATAGTGACCAAACTCAGTTGACAGACACTCAGTTGTAATGATCACTATTTGCCTCCTGATTCCTCCTTACCTGCCAAGGGTTGGAGAATATTTAAACCTGTGATTTGGGGGAGGGGATTTATGGCTCCACTGTCCTGTTTCCTCATTCTACAAGTTAGATGGAATGCATTTCATTTAAGGGGAAAATATTTCGTTTATTCTGTTTTGTTTTACATGAATAAGTTAACGTTATTGTTATTGTAACTTTCATCTGGGTTATGCCAACCCAGAGTTGGGAATTCTAAGGCAAATCAAGTTGACTATGATGAAGAAAATGATTTGAAAAGGCAGCAAGTAAAAAAAAGATTTTTCTCCACCTTCATCCCTCTTGACTTCCTTTAGTCTCACATTTTTAAATGTTTCAAACCTATTGACCAGTGGCTGGCCAGTGTTGGGAAAGCAAAGAGCAGAGTTCTTTGAAAAGAATTTTAGAAATGTGGTGGTGTTTTCTTTTCTTTTTTTAATCATGGAAATACTATAAACATTTACTTGTTAGAATCTGAGGAAGGAAGTTAATTGAGAGCTATTTACTGAACTTTAACTCAAAGTATATATTGATGACAGGCCAATCCATTCTGATCAATGTCAGCATCTAAGTCTGTGTTTTCCAACATGAATTTAATTTCAGAAAAAAGAGGCTGTTAGTCATAAGCTTCCATGAAAAATTAAAGAGACACAGCCTATGTACAGATGGAAAACCTGAAATAAGACTCCAAAATTGCACAGTCTCCTTTCATTTTTTTCTAAAAACTTATTTATTAAATATTCACATAAGAATTTTTCTTGTACATCTTAAATTATGAATGAAAAATGTGAACCAGTGGCATTCACTTGCAAATTCAGCCTTATTTCTTACCTTTTAAAAAATATTCTTTTTTCTTCCTATGTGGATCTTCTAATTACTCTTTCATTTAACAATGCAGTTCTTACATAAATGTTTTAAGATATTATTCATGTAGTATAAAATTTACCCTTTTTAAATGTGCGAGTTGGTGGTATAAATATATTCACAGTATGCAAACATCACTACTAAATAATTTTAGAACATATGCATCATCACTTCAAAAAGAAGCCCCATATCCACTAGTAGTCACTCTCTACTCCTCCTTCCCTCTGTTCTGTGAAAACTATTAATTTATGCTCCATCACTATAGATTTGCCTATCCTGGACATTTCATATAAATGTTTCATATAAATCATACAGTATATGGTCTTTGTGATTGGCTTCTTTCACTTAGCATAATATTTTCAATGTTTCTGTGTTGTAACATGAATTAGTACTTCAGTCCTTTTTATTGTGAAATAATGTTCCACTATGCGGATACACCACTTTTGTTTACCCGTTATTCAGTTAACAGACATTTGGGTTGATTCCACTTTGTGGTTATTATAAATATGATCTTATGAATATTTGTACATAAGATTTTTTGTGTGGATATATATTTTCATTTCTCTTTGGTATATACCTAGGAGTAGAATTGCTGGGTTATATAGTAACTCTATGGCAAACTGTTTTCTGCAGCAGCTGCACCATCTTGCATTCCTACCAGCAATGTAAAGTGTTTAATTCTACTGTGAAAATGCTGCAATGAACATAGGTGTGCCAATCTCTTTGAGCTCTTTTTTCAGTTCTCTTGGATGTATACTCAAAAGTGGGATTGCTGGATCATATGGTAATTCTATTTTTAACTTTTTGAGCAACCTCTATAAGGTTTTCCCTAGTCTGCATCATTGTACAGTTCCACAGATAGTGCACAAGGGTTTCAATTTCTCTATATCCTTCCCAACACTTATTTTTTGTTTTGTTTTGTTTTGGGTTTTTGTTTTTTGTTTTTTCGGTTTTTTTTGGTAGTGTCTCTCCTCTCCTAACATGTGTGAGTTGAGGATTCATTGTGGTTTTGATACGCATTTCCTTAATGATTAATAAGGTTGAACATCTTTCCATATGTTTGTTGGCCATTTGTATATCTTCTTTGAAGAAATATCTATTCTTTGGAGAAGAATTCCCATTTTTAAATTGCATTGTTTTTTTTTGCTGTTTGAGTTGTGGGGGTTGTTAATGTGTTTTGGATATTAACTCCTTATTAGATGTGTGGTTTGTAAATATTCTCTCCCATTTCATAGGTTGTCTTTTTATTTTGTTGATTGTCTTTTGCACAGAAGTTTTTTTTTCTTAATTCCAGTATAATTAACATACAGTGTTATATTAGTTTCAGGTGTACAATGTGGTGATTCAACAATTCTATACATTACTCAGTACTCATCAAGATGAGTGTACTCTTTTTTTTTTTTTTAAAGATTTTTTATTTATTTATTTGACAGAGATAGAGACAGCCAGCAAGAGAGGGAACACAAGCAGGGGGAGTGGGAGAGGAAGAAGCAGGCTCACAGCGGAGGAGCCTGATGTGGGGCTCGATCCCAGAACGCCGGGATCACGCCCTGAGCCGAAGGCAGACGCTTAACCGCTGTGCCACCCAGGCGCCCCAAGATGAGTGTACTCTTAATACCTGTCACTTATTTCATCTATCCTCCTATCTGCTTTCCCTTTGGTAACCATCAGTTTCTTCTCTATAGTTAAGAGTCTGTTTTTTGGTTTATCTCTTTTTTTCTTTGTTCCTTTGTTTTGTTTCTTAAATTCCACATACGCGTGAAATCATGTGGTATTTATCTTTCTCTGACTGACTTACTTCATTAGCATTATACTCCCTGGGTCCATCCACATCATTGCAAATGGCAAGATTTCATTCTTTTTTATGTCTTACTAATATTCCATTGTGTATATATTTCACATCTTCTTTATCCATTCATCTATCAATTGACACTTGGGTTCCTTCCATAATTTGGCTGTTAAATAATGCTGCAATAAAAATGGGCGTGCATGTATCTTTGAATTATTGTCTTCATTTTCTTTAGGTAAATGCCCAGTAGTGGAATTACTGGATCATATGGTAGTTCTATTTTAAATTTCTTAAGGAACCTCCATACTGTTTTGTAGAGTAGCTGCACCAGTTTGCATTCCAACCAACAGTGCGAGAAGGTTCCTTTTTCTCCACATCTTGCCAACACTTGTTTCTTGTGTTTTTGATTTTAGCCATTCTGACAGGTGTGTGGTGATACCTCATTGTAGTTTTGATTTGCACTTCCCTCATGATGAATGATGCTGAGCATCTTTTCATGTGTCTGTTGGCCATTGCTTGAATGTCTTCTTTGGGAGAAATGTCTGTTCATGTCTTCTGTCCATTTCTTATTGTATTATTTGGGTTTTTTTTGGTGTTGAGTAGTATAAGTTTGTTATTAATTTTGGATACTATCCAATTATTGGATATGTTATTTGCAGATATCTTCTCCCATTCATTAGACTGTGATTTGGTTTGTTGACTGTTTCCTTTGCTGTGCAGAAGCTTTGTATTCTGATAGAGTCCCAATAGTTTATTTTTGTTTTTGCTTCCCTTGCCTCAGGAGACATATCTAGAAGAGTGTTGCTACGTGTTGCACAGAAGTTTTTACATTTGATGTAGTCCTACTTGTCTATCATTGCTTTATATGTGTGCTTTCAGTGTCATTTCTCAAAAACCATTGCCAAATCCAACATCGTGAATATTTCCCCCTATATTTTATTCTACCTGTTTTATATTGTACACTTAGGTCTTTATTGATTTTTAGTTCATTTTTGTATATGGTGTAAGGGAAGGATCCAGCTTCTTTTTTGTTGTTGTTGCTTATGCCGATTTTCCAGCTTCATTTGTTGTGGAGACTGTCTTTTCCCCATTTTGTAGCACTATTCTCAAAGATTACTTGGCTATATTTCTGGGTTCTTTATTATGTTCCATTGGTCTGTATGTCTGTCTTTATGCCAGCAGCACACTGTTTTGATTACTGTAGCGTTGTAATAAGTTTTGAAATCAGGAAGCATGAGACTACCAACTTCGTTTTTTTTTTTCATGATAATTTTGGCTATTTGGGGTCCATATGAATTTTAGGATGAATTTTTCTATTTCCATGGAAATATTGTTGGTGTTTTGATAGGGATTGCATTAAATCTATACATCACTTTGAGGAGTATGGGCATTGTAACAATATTCAGTCTTCAGATCCATGAACACTGCATGTCTTTCCATTTATTTGTATCTTCTTTAATTTCTCTCATCAGTGTTTTGTAGTTTTTAGTGGATAAATTTTTACCTCCTTGGTTAAGTTTATTCCTAAGTATTTTATTCTTTTGGTGCCATTAAAAATGGAATTGTTCTCTAAGTTTCCTTTTTGGATTGTTCCTATTAGTGTGTAGAAACAACTGATTTGGAGGTGTTGACTTAGTATCCTGAAACCTTACCGAATTCATTAGTTCAAACAGTATTTTTGTGGAATCTTTTGGGTTTTCTACATTCAAGATCATGTCATCTGCAAACAAAATTTGACTTCTTCCTTTTGTATTTGGATGCCTTTTTCTGATTTTGGTATCAGGGTAATGTTGGCTTCATAGAATGAGCTTAAAAGTGTTCCTTCCCTCTTCTTCAAGGTTTTGGAAAAATTTGAGAAGGATTAGTGTTAATTCTTCTTTACGTATTTGGTAGATTCTCCAGTGAAGCCATCTGGTCCTTGGACTTATTAATTTTTTTTTTTTGTAGCTGGACTGGGGAGTGGTTTTTGATTACTGACTTAAATCTCATTACTAGTTATAAGTCTGTTCAGAGTTTTTTTTGTTCCTTTATGATTCAGTCCTGGGAGCATGTATGTTTCTAGAAATTTATCCATTTCTTCTAGGTTATCTAATTTCTTAGCATATATGATTATTCTCAGCATAAGGTTCATTTATGATCGATTATCATTCTGTTTAAGTGTTGTACTCTGCTAGTATTTTGTTGAGTAATTTACATGTATATTCATAAGAATAATGTTCTGTCATTTTCTTTTCTTGTAACCTCTTTGGTTGTGGCAAAAGGCCAATACTCACCTCAAAAATAAATGAGAATTTCTGTTTCTCTTCTATTTTTTGGAAAAGTCTATGGAAAATTGGTCTTATTATTTTTAATGTTTGGTAGTTTTTGCCTGTAAAGCCATCTAACCTGGGCTTTGCATGGGAAAATTTTAAATTACTCAATTTCTTTACTTATTATTTTTAAAAGATTTTATTTATTTATTTAAGAGAGAGAGAGAAAGAGAGAGAGGGAGAGAGAGAGCAGGGGGAGGAACAGAGGGAGAGGGACAAGTGGACTCCACTCTGAGCACTTAGCCCCGCAAAGGCTCAATCCCAGAATTCTGAGGTCATGACCTGAGCCAAAACCAAAAGTCAGGCACTTAACTGACTGAGCCACCCAGGAGCCCTAATTTCTTTACTTATTATAAGTCTATCCAGATTTTCCATTTCTTCTTGAGTCAATTTCAGTAGTTTTTATCTTTTTAAAAATTTTCTCGTTTCCTCTAAGTTATGTAATTTGTTGGTATACAGTTGTTTGTACTATGTCCATATAATCCTTCTTATTTCTGTACTGTCCGTACTTGTCTGTTCTTTCATTCCTGATTTTGGTAATTCGAGTCTTTTCTCTTTTTACTTCATAAATCTAGCTACAATTGTATCAATTTTGTGGATCCATTCAAGAATTAATTTTTTGTTTCACTGACTTCATTTTTTATTTTTTTATTTCATTAATGTCTGCTCAAATAATTTCTTCCATTCTTGTTGGGTTTTGTTTACAGTTTTTCTAGTTTCTTACAATGGGAGATTAAGTTATTTATTTGAGATCTTTTCTGTTTTAATATAGGCATTTGCAGCTATCAGTTTCCCTTGAAGTCCTGCTTTTGTAGCACCCCATAAGTTTTATACCCAATATTTGAATGCTTTCTTTTTCTCCCCCGCCTCCTTTTTTTTTTTCTTTTCATTATAGCACTTTAGCTTTTAACTAGGTTAGTATTGATTCATGTCTTGGCTGATTTCTGACAAGTCTTGTTTGGGGAGACTAATATTTTATTTCCTAAAACCCCTGAAGTATTCATTTGACAAGAAATTTGGACTATGATGGGACTGGTAACCAGTACCATCCATAAACTTAGACAAATGATGTCCTGTCTTTGGCCTTGTACTCTCTAGTGTCCCACATATCACAAACACATAAAACATAAGTTTGTGTAAAACAATATGGATGACTCTACTTTCAGTAAGCACACATTTCTTTACCACAGTACAGTGTATTACCATGATCATCTGTTGTTTTAATAATAGTGTTTAGACTCTAGGAAAACACTTCTATTTCTCTTGCCTTAAAATGAATGGCAACTATATATAAATGCTATGGAAGTTCATAGGTTGTGCCTCCGTTTGGGAGAGAAAGACTGAAACTGCTTCAGAATGTGGGGGAGGATTCGAATGTTAGAGAGCAAAAGTAGAAGAAAAGACAAATTAATTAATTAGTCTAGTCCTTCCTCTCTGATGCCATGGATCAGATTCTGTTTTTCAGCAGTGCCAAGCATTCGTGTTCTTGCTTCTCGATATAATCAATTTGAAGTTCTAGAAGTACTCAGAAATTCACTCATAATTTTCAGTATTGCATATGGAAACAAGCACCTTTTTCTATAGTCAAAACAATTTAAATCACTAGAGGCCTAATATACGTGACTACTTTATTGAGCTAACTTTGGACAATTTTTCTTCACTGTCTCTACTCGAGGGCATGGTGCTATCATGTAGTGGTGCCATGGGCACAGATTTTGTGGAAGGGGAAGAAGGATTGTGTCATCAAAGCTATCATCTTTTGGGCAATCAACTCTAGTGCTAACTCTGTGTGTCTGAGAGTTTTTAGCAAATTTGTTTGGTCATTAAGTTTAATGTTCCATTAATGTGTATTGGACACCTGTAATGCAACAATTACGATGCTAGCCAGTGAGGGCATAAGGAAGAATAAGCCACTGCTGATGTTCTCAAAGAGCTTTTGGTCAAAACTGCTAATGATGACTATGATACTTAATAAAAATAACAATTCAAATTATGATTATTTGGGAACTTAAGAAGAGAAATGAATGGAAATCTGAAATTTAAAGAGGGTAAATAACCTTCCTCAGATTGAATAACAGTTACAATAGCAGTATAAACAAACACCCATGATTTCTGTAAGAATGGTCGCAAAGGTAATGTTCAAGTTGATTTGGAAAAATGTAAAAAAGGAACATTTACATAAATGGAAACCAAAGCTCAGCTTTCTCTCCACCTTCAAACTTCTTCATTTGCATGCACCCTCTTTTCTTGAAAACTTAACTCTAAGACATCATCATACACAGTAGCATCAGCACATTGTCTTTCATATACAGTATGAGCAGGAATTATGCTCAGTGGTAGGGTAAATTAACCTCTTAGGCCCAGAGCCTCCAGGCACATAATTTCTAGATTGTCCTCATTTACACTAAGGTACTTAGACCTGGAATGCTTATTTACATCCTGGCCTTGCCTCTACCTTAGTGAATAATCTTTTAACAGTTACAGAACCTCTATCCTTCAGTTCTTTTCATCTGTAAAATGGGAATAATACCTCCCATTGGATAATTATGAGGATTAAAAGAAATAATAAATGTGAGGGGCTAAGACCATGCCTTGCACAGAATAATCTCCTATAAATGTTAACTCTTACAAAGATTATTTAGACTTTGATATGTTTGTCTTCTCAGAATGTCATGAAGTAGTAGGAAAGGAAAGGAAAATTATACTCAGTGAAAAAGCCATCACCTGTATGGGAGAGGTATTCTGAGTCAGGGGTAGGAAAGTGAGGGAAGAGGTGTCACTGGGCTTTGGTTTTAGTGGGTGTGGCAGCTCTGTTGAAATAGGGGTAAAGCCTAGCAGAGGTTTTCTCTTACATCCAGATAACTTCTTAACTGTCAGTTGTGGTATTTTTGATGTTTTTAATATTTCCGTGTTTTATGGTTTCCATAAATATTTTTTAGGGAGAGAGGTTGCTTTATAAAGATTTTGAACCAGAAGTTATAGGGCAGAGTATACACACACACACACACACTTATATATTTATATATAAACTAAAATCTAGATGAAAACTATTGAATAACACACAAAAGAATTCTCATAAGAATTGATCAGACCTCTTCTCTACTTCCCACCCCATCTACTTGATTTATTAGATAATGTCATATTTGAAGAAAGTGGAGATGATAAAGTAATCAACTGACAACATCAAATGACAAAGATAATTTTAAAATAATATGACCTGAATGCATCTTTCTGACCTAAAAATGCATCTTTGCAAATTATAAAAGTTTGCTTGGCAGCGATGGAAAGACTTGAGACTTCTCAGCTTTATAAGAACTGGAATTCTCTCTTTCTTGGTGACTGCCATGTCTCCCTGGGCCTGGCATAGTGCTGACATATAGTGAGTGCTCAGTTAATTGCTCGTGGATGAGTGACTTCTGGGATAAAAAATTTGGCAACAGTAAGATGATTAATAGGATAAGAGAAGGTGGCAAATATGTGTGAGGCTTGACTAGCAAACCTCACACAGCAAAGTTACCAAAATGTAAGAGCAATGCACTATGCATTTCATCTTTAAGATAAACTGAAAATGTTAACCGAGATTGGGCAAATTAAATAGAAAATAATGTTGGGAAATTTCAAATATCCACTCAATAAGCCAAGCCAGAATTAAATCCTAAATTGAAGCATGGTATGTGGGTGAGTTCTGTCTACTTCCTGGAATAGGGCATCTTAAAATTCACACAGATATCTCTATATTGGCTTGATTCTTTGTTGAAAACAAAAATTTGTGCCTTATTTATCTGTAAATAAATTAGAAGGAGCATCAAGAAGCACCAAAATGTAATCAATGATCATGTGGGGAAAGGAAAATAAGCAAAAAAAATTATTATAAAATTGAAATTTAGAGATTGAAAATTGACAAAATAAGAAGTTAAGGACACTATGAAAGGAAAAAAAGTTGAAAGCAAATAAATCACAGTAAGCCTGAAAGTCAAGTTTTCAAAAAGGAGTCCTATAATGAGGAAAATGATCTTTACAGAAAGGGGAAGATCAGTTAAAAGTTGAAGCCAGGGTAGCTCAGAATTGTGGAAGGTCAAGGGCATAGTAAACATTACGCAAATCAAAAAATAATTCAAGGAAAACCTGCAATAGTCTCTAATACCAACAATAATTTCTCTAAGTGTGTTAAAGGAAGAACACCAGAGAAAAAATTTGGCAATGATGATTTGAAAGGTACACTTGAGAACACAAGGGAGAGAGCAGGGAGAATAAATGAATTTTTTGCTTGGGAGTTTTCTGAGGATAATATCTACTCCCAAATTATCTCTTAACAAAGACAGATCAGAGATACTACTCAAATGCCAGTAAATGCTAGGCTCTATATGTAATTACAGAACAAGATGAAGACAAATAACTTGGACTGATACCATCCATCCCAGTTTTTGTCAAGAAAATGTCTTTGCTCTACCTCCTCTTGCCCTCACTGTCAAGCATGACAGCTGTTTCCAAGTGTCTTCTCCAGGCCAGGTGAGAGGAACATGAAGGCAGCTGACCAACTGCTTCAGCACCCCAATCCAGGTTCTGGCTTCCTCTCCGCTGTGTGTTGTGTTCATATTTCCTCCTTGCCTTCCAAGCTCCTATTTCCAAACTGTCTCCCCCTGTGCGCAGCCACTGGCCTTTTGAACTTTAGAATCTCTCTTACTCTGCTTTATGTAAGTGCATGCACTTGAGGCCTCAGTGTATACCTGTGACTTTGTTTACCCAGGTCTTATTGCTTGGTAAAGGTTCTGTTTTCTCTTCCTCTATCCTCTGGTCTCAGCATCGCTCAGATCCCCTAGGCCCTCTGCTGCTAATGACCTGTCAAGAGAGTTTTAAAGGAACTCAGGGGTGAAATTATGGAGTCATTGGCATAAATATGCAAGCTGCCATAAGCGGGCCACTCTGCTGTGTGATTGCCAAGGAAACTTCCAACCATGAGTGAGAAGGGTTCCCTGGAGACCAGAGAGTTACAGACCAGTGAATCTCATTCTTTGTTGGGCAGACTGGTGGGATTTGTAACAAAGGATTATTCCATTGATCACTGAAACCCGCACTTCTGAGACTTAAAATGGCAGAGTAGATTGAACAGGTACAACCTGGGAATTGAAAGTATACCCTGGGCATAAATTGAAGAAATCTGCTGCAAGAACAAAATGTGTTTTAATTTATGTATTTTTATCTGATGCGTTCATGTGAACCTTACCTTCTACTCCATGATAATATTTGCTTTGGGAGACAAATACTGTTTTAGACTCTAGTTCCTGGGCGGGGGGGGAGGAGATGTAGCATGAGCTATTAGCTCCTTCTCTAAAATCAACCATATAGAGCTCAGAAGGTAGCTCAAATCTGAGAAATGAAAATAAAAATAAGAAACGTTGAATTGGTATATATAGAGAAGGGATGGGGTTTTCAGTAGCTTGGTGTAGAGGTCAGCCATACACAGTGGTAGAAGATGGATTGGGTGGTTTTTAAATTCTCCTCTTGCTTTTCCTCCACCCTGAGTTGGGCAATCATTGCTGATTCCATCATCTCAGCAACAGCTCAGGCCACCTGGTATTGGAAGGAAATATCAAGCAATATAAAAGGTCTGCTGGGGTAGGTAGCTGATGACCAGTGGCATGGTTGACTGGTTGCTATCAGGCATTTACTCTTGCATCCCATTCTCTTCCAAACTCTCAGGGCCAACGGATAATTACTAAAAAGGCTGCTCCCTTCTGGTGCTGCTTTTTTCTCATAGTTAAAAATTGAATACCTAATTAGTAAAAGTGGCAGCCAATGGAAGCAGTAAATGCGACTTATAATACAATCTTCCCCAGGGCTCAACCCTTCACTTCTTTTGCAATTCAACAAGAAGGACACAAACTAGAGACTGGATATCGGCCCTTCTCCTTTACACATTGCCTCATATGGTAGCTGATATACTCAGGGGAATGTGAGCCCACTGGTCAAAATAACTGGGCATTTGAGAAGGCAAACTACAAAAAAGAAAACTGACAGACTATATGATATGGAGAATTACTGGAACTGATAATTAAGAATGAATTAAGAATTTACAGTAAGCAAAATCATATGCTCAATGAGCTGTAAAAGAATATGAAACAGGACAACTCACACAAAGAATTAAGCAGAAATATTAGGTCTGAAAAAAATAGTAGCGGAAACCAAGAGCACAATAGTTGATATAAACAACAGGATGGATAGAGCTGAAAAAGAATGGGTAAGCCACAAGTTTGGACTGAGGAAATCTCTTAGTGGCTGGTAGACAAGAATAAAACAAAAATTAATAGAACAGTTAGAGCAGAAATAGTAGATAAGGATAATAAGTCCAGGAAGAGACAAAAAAATATGTTTTAAAATTCTGACTAGTTATTTGACAACATCTTTGCTCCAAATCTTGTAGCAAAGTTGATGTCTCAGAGGCATGTACTACATTTGTCCTACAGATTCATATACTGCCTTTACCACAGAACTATCAGGGGGAACGATTTATTAATTCCACTCTGTGGGTCTGTATATGCATTGATGGGGGAGGTTGGAAGTGATATGCTGGGGGGCCATAACATGTAAATGAACACTTGAACAAGGAGAAACCAGAAAAAATGCTTCAGAATTTCACTTAAAATTTTTGCCAGAGACTTACACAAAATGTGCCTTTGTGCAAGCGCGTGCACACACACATGCACAGAAGTTATCATTTTGATGTTGGTGGTGTTCCTAATGCCTGGGAGATTCATAGGGGAAGAAATGAGGAAGTCAACATACCAAAATATAAGAAAAAATCTGGTCATTTCTTTGGTTCTAGGATTGTTAAAGACATTTGCAGGTATTTCATATGATTTGCCTTCATGAATATTTTAAATAAATTTCTTAAGAATTTTCAGTAAAACCTCAAGATTTGCTAATACATTGAGGACTTTCCAATACTAAAATTCCTAATGGGTGTGCTAAGGAGTTGGGCAGATTGGTGAGTCATGTAGCTTGATTTCTTGGTCATGATAGACAAATACCAGACCAAAGCATGTGTCAGAGTTAACATAATATATTTTTTCCTTATTTTTGTTAACTGTGTTATTATAGAAAATCTGGAAGCTTACAATTCCTTGAGGAAGGAGCTAAGTATAACAGAGAGCCCATGACATGAGGAAAGATATAAACAAAATATATTTTTATAATATGAAAAACCTAGGGCTAAAATAAACTTTTTAAAAAATTCATTCATTCGAGTTAATAAATCCATGAAAAGTTTATATGGGTGTGTTTACTAGATTTCAAAATGCCAAACTTACAGGGATCCTCTGAGATATCAAAAGAGGTAAATTTATACATGAATTATGCAGTTGTTAATTTCATGTGTCTACTTGGCTAGGCTGTGGTGGCCTATCATTTGATCAAACACTAGTCTATTGTTGTGAAGGTAGATATGATTGACATTTACCATCAGTTGATTTTTTTTATTTCCTTTTTAAAAAAATTATGTTATGTTAGTCACCATACCATCAGTTGATTTTAAATAAAGCACCCTCAATGATGTGGGTGGACCTCATCCAATCACTTGAAAGCCTTAAGAGCAAAATTCGAGATTTCCTTGAGAAGAAGGAATTCTACCACAAGATTAACTAGAAATCCTGCCTGCATCTATAGCCTCCTGCCCTGTCCTACAAATTTTATTCTTGCCAGCCTCCACAATTGTGTTAACCAGTTCCTTAAAATAAATCTCCCTTTCCATATATGTGTCCTGTTGGTTCTGTTTCTTTGGAGACCCCTGACTGATACAGCTTACAAATTCAGGGAATCTCTGGATAAAGAGGCACTACTCAAATTCTTTTTTTTTTAAAGAGTTAATTAATTAATTAATTAATTTGAGAGAGAGAGTGCACATGCATGTGCGGGGGCGTGGGGGGCCACGGGAAAGGAGAGGGATATGCAGACTCTGCCCTAAGTGTGAATGGGGACTTGATCTCAGGACCCTGAGGTCATGACCCAAGGTGAAGCCAAGAGTTGGACGCTTAACTGACAGCCACCCAGGTGCCCCTACAAAACTTAGTTTCTAGAAATCTAATTTATAGGTGAAAGATAGATTTAGATCTATTCAAGCCTTATCACTTTTACCTTCTAAATATCTCTTGAACACAACCAATTTCATTACTTCCATGTCAAACCAGTCCAAGCTACTTTTCTCCCAAATGGATGAGTAAAATAGCTTCATAGTTTACTGGCTTCCACTCTGCATCATTATGCCTCTCCTTTTGTCAAATGATCCATGATGAATTGCAATGCTGTCCAATGACAATCATATTTACTACGTATTCTTTTGAAGGGTGTGTGTGGTCTGTCCCTATCTGTTTTTCAAGGTTCTTCTCACTCTAGGCTCCTTTTTCCCCCCCACTGTACCCTGCTTGGTTCTAACCACACAGATAATCACTTCTAGTCTTTTATCCTTGTGATATTTTGTCCCACCAGAAAGCCTTTAAAATGTTGTGAAGTACTTTTCTGTGTCTTTTGCGTCTGGGAAAACTTGCACTCATTCTTTAGAGAGGCTTTATTGTCACTTCTTCAGTGGAGCTCTCCATGACCTTGACCAGGTCTAATCACATTTTTGTTGGTTTTCATTATTAATGGCTAATCACCACTCAAGTTTATGTTTGATTATGGTATAATATGACGAATGCCTATGTATTCTACTAGACTGTAAGCCCCATGAGGACAGAGATCATGACTAGTTTTTCGGTTTTTTTTTTTTTTTTTTTTAATCTTTCATTCCCAGGACATGGGACAAGGCTGACAAATAACTGCTCAGTTAATATTTGATGAATAAAATGATTTATGGATTTAGGTATCATTCATTTAGAATGATGGAAACTGCAGATATTTGGGGTTATATCTTAAACACCTCAGTTTGGCAAAATATATTCTGATGAAATTTATAAGTCAATATTTAGATTAAGTAGATCAAGGAGAAAATATATCCTTTGATTCCATTTTGTGCAATAAATTATAAATGTAAGTGTCAAGCATATGATGCCCTGAATCTAGGTAAGCTTTAACTTGATTTTTTGCTGTGAAAAGGTTATGTGGTTTTAGATTATGCTCAGCAGAATATATTCATATATCTGTTATGAAGTCTTAATCAGTAGAGAAAGGAAGAAGCAACTTAAATCAATTAGGGAGCTGCTGATATGTAAGAGTTTAATGGAAACTTTGGCCAGCACATTAAATGTTATTAAGTGCATGGTAGTGGCATGCTTTGAGGATTAGCTGAGTTGGTTAGATTGAAAGGTACAATGGGGGAGAATACAAGTCAATCAGGAGAAAATACATACGAGAAGCTGAAAGTTTCTGTTGTTCTTCAGGTGGCTCAATAATTTTTAAGGAATGAATGATAGCAAATATAAAATAATATAATGCTGTTGTTATAGACAAGGTTTATAATATGTCTGATAGTAAATCTGATTTATTTAGCTATATGTCTAATTTAATAATATGCTATTAAATTATAAAGATCCTGTAAAGATCTTTAAGCTCACCTTCCCACTTCCTTTAATAGGGAGCTACCTAGTCACCTAAAGGGGTGATCATCAGAAGCATTTGCAGTGATTAGTGAGTTTACTGCTTCCATAAAGAAAATGTCTGATTTCAGGTAGCTCTGATCTTAGAAAATAATCTCTCTTCTTAAACCTTAACCTACATGTCTGCAATTTTCAACCTTTGGCTTAGTTTTGGATCTGCATCAGATAAATTTAGCATATTTTCCACGTCTTCACCTCTTTCATTAAATAAGAGAGTTGCCATGCAGTCTTAGTCCTTAGACTAAACAGTCTCAGATCATTAACTATTACAAGCTTCCTTGATAATTGTCCTTTCCCCTATAGTCTTCTACTTTGTAAAATTTCTTCCTAAAATATGTTAATAAGAACTAAATGTAAGACCTGTATTTACTCTAGCAAGGACAAAATGCAAGTGCAGTTGGACTATTGAGCTGATCTGGAGATTGCACTCCTGTTAAAATTGTATTTATGTGATTATATAATATGCTAATAATAATAATAATAATAATAATTATAGCATAAATACACACACACACATTTTTGGCCATAGTTATAGACGGATCAGTTGAATTTACATCCAATTGAGATCCCAGGCCTTTACCCATGATTTGCCATTGGACTTTTTTTCTTTCCCTGTCCTTATAAAATTGACTTTTTAAAGTTTTTATGTAAAGGTATTCATTTATTCACATAAAAAAATCTCATCAATTGCAACTCATTTTTTTTCTAGAAATTATGATATCTCTACATCTTCATTTAAAGTTATGTAGTTTATTGATGACTGCTAGATTTGTGCATGTGAAGATTGATAAGTATGTCATTTGTATCTTAACCCAAGGTTATGATAAAATGCTGATTAGGATAGTGCAAAAGTGTTAGAGAACAAATTCTCCCTTTTGGTCTGTAATTATCATTTCGCCACATTCTAAGTGTAACTGTTCAAGTAGTTGGGAATCGATGTAACTGTATCATCTTTCAGGTTGTATTTCTCCATGATTTCTCCAAGCATTCTAAGAAAAATTTTTCCAAACTCTATTGACATTTAGTAATAAAGATTCTTTTATTTTTTAAAAGATTTACTTATTTATTTGAGAGAGTGGGGGAAGAAGCAGAAGGAGAGGAAGAGAGAGTCTCAAGCAGACTCCATGCTAAATGCAGAGCTGGATCTCGTGACCTGGAGATCACAACCTGAGCCAAAACCAAGAGTTGGATGCTTAACTGACTATGCCACCCAGGCACCCCAATGAAGTTTCTTTTAAAAAGTTATTGAAGTACAGAGGACCCTGTGCAACTATAGCTGGATGATTTCAGAGGGAGTTCAGACAGGATTTGGTCTTTTTCTCTGTCCTGGATCTGCTTATTCCAGCTTTCCCTAACTCTGATGCAGGTTGTGTTCAACAGATGTAGGGTTATATATACAAACATCCAGGAGTGATCCATACATAGCAGATAATTCAGTTGCCAGAATTTTCAGTTTCGAGTCTGTGCTCATTCCTAAACCAATCATTGTGGCCAGAGGGATGTGACTATCCCTCATGTGATAAAGCCAATATAAAATAATTATTCCTATAATGAAAGCCAGAGATAGAGTACCTTATCTGATAACTGTGTGAAATCAAATATGTTTTTTGCTTATTATATCCAATCAAAGCAAGTTTGTTTTCAAGTAATGATCATAAATTATGACATTTTTCTCATCACTTTCCCCCTTCCCTTTTTCACTTTTTTGGGGAAACTTTTATCATGGAAAATTTCAAACATATACAAAAATAGGTAGAGTAGTATAATGAACCCCAGGTACCATCACCCAGACTTAATAATTATCAACTATAGCTAATCTCACCAATTTACTACCTCAATATTATTTTGAAGATAATCTCAGCCATCCTATTACTTAATTTGTAAATATACTAGTGAGTATCTCTAAACCATAAGGACTCTTAAAGAAATCATAAAATTAACTCAACTAAAAAAACCTTTTCAATAATTTCTCAATATCAGCAATTATCTATCAGTTCCAATTTCCAATTCTCTAAAAAATGTTCTAATTTGTTAGAATCATATATATACACACATATATATACATATATATGTATTTTTTTCCAATTTCCAATTCTCTAAAAAAGTTCTAATTTGTTAGAATCATATATATACATATATATACACACATATATATGTATTTTTTTTAGAATCCAAATAAGATTCAAATGCTATGACTGAATGATGACTTTTAAATCTCTTCATCTCTAGGCTTCCCTCTTTCTAGATTTCCTTCCATTCCTTCCTCTTCTTTTTTCACTCTACTATCTTATGTATATAATGTATTTGTTTGTCTTTTTGTTTAAATTTATAATTTCTTTTTTAAAAAGATTTATTTATTTACTTTAGAGAGCGAGAGCATGAGCAGGAGGGGCAGAGGGAGAGGAAAGGGAGAGAGAATCCCAGACTCCACGCTGAGTGTGAGCCTGATGTGAGGCTCAAACTTAGGACGCTGAGATCACTACCTGAGCCAAAACCAAGACTGCACCACCCAGGTGCCCCAAGTTTGTAATTTCTATGTTGAAGAAACTGGGTCATTTTTCTGGAGCATTCCCCACCCTCTAGATTTTGCTGATTGTATCCTCTTTGTGGAATTAACGATTTCTTATTTCCTACAAATTGGTAGTTTGACTGACCAAGGGGCTTGACAGATTGTCAGTCTTTTTTTTTTTATTATATTATGTTAATCACCATACAGTACATCCCCAGATTCCGATGTAAAGTTTGATGCTTCATTAGTTGCGTATAACACCCAGTGCACCATGCAATACGTGCCCTCCTTACTACCCATCACCAGTCTATCCCATTCCCCCACCCCCTCCCCTCTGAAGTCTTCAGTTTGTTTCTCATAGTCCATAGTCTCTCATGTTTCATTCCCCCTTCTGATTACCCCCCTTTTCTTTATCCCTTTCTTCCCCTACCGATCATCCTAGTTCTTATGTTCCATAGATGAGAGAAATCATATGATAATTGTCTTTCTCTGCTTGACTTATTTCACTTAGCATTATCTCCTCCAGTGCCGTCCATGTTGCAGCAAATGTTGAGAATTCGTTCTTTCTGATAGCTGAGTAATATTCCATTGTATATATGGACCACAGCTTCTTAATCCAGTCATCTGTTGAAGGGCATCTCGGCTCCTTCCATGATTTGGCTATTGTGGACAATGCAGCTATGAACATTGGGGTGCATATGGCCCTTCTCTTTACTACGTCTGTATCTTTGGGGTAAACACCCAGTAGTGCAATGGCTGGGTCATAGGGTAGTTCAATTTTTAACTTTTTAAGGGACCTCCACACTGTTTTCCAGAGTGGCTGTACCAACTTGCATTCCCACCAACAATGTAGGAGGGATCCCCTTTCTCCACATCCTCTCCAACAATTGTTGTTTCTTGCCTTGTCTATCTTTGCCATTCTAACTGGCGTAAGGTGGTATCTCAGTGTGGTTTTGATTTGAATTTCCCTGATGGCTAATGATTTTGAACATTTTTTCATGTGTCTGTTAGCCATTTGTATGTCTTCATTGGAAAAGTGTCTGTTCATATCTTCTGCCCATTTTATGATTTGTTTATTTGTTTCTCGTGTATTGAGTTTGAGAAGTTCTTTGTAGATCTTGGATACCAGTCCTTTATCTGTGGTGTCCTTTGCAAATATATTCTCCCATTCCGTGGGCTGTCTCTTAGTTTTTTTGACTGTTTCCTTGGCTGTGCAGAAGCTCTTTATCCTGATAAAGTCCCATAAGTTCATTTTATCTTTTATTTCTCTTGCCTTTGGAGATGTGTCGTGAAAAAGGTTGCTCTGGCCGATGTCATAGAAGTTGTTGCCTATGTTCTCCTCTAGAATTTTGATGGATTCCTGTCTCACATTGAGGTCTTTCATCCATTTGGAGTTTATTTTTGTGTATGGTGTGAGAGAGTGGTCAAGTTTCATTCTTTTGCATGATTGTCAGTCTAATCAGCATGACTATTTTATTACCAATGTTGTCTTCTTCCATTAGGAGGTGCATAATACCTGGCTGCTAGCAGTTCCTGATATTCACTCTCTAGATTGATAATTGATCCATTTTAGGTAGGATGATATTTTATTTTTATGATTCCTTCTTCATTTATACTCAGAGTATTTCTACAAAAACACACTTCCCTTTATCTTGACTTCGTTATCCTGTGGTATAATTATGTGGAAAAGTTAACATGATACCTGATTCTTTTCTTTTATTCTTCAGTTTTCAGATAATGAATTGAATCATTAGCACAGTGACCAATTAGTTTTGTAAAACTTTTTTTTTTACTATTATTTGAACTAAGAGTTTGAAATATATTTGGTATGTTTCAGTTTGTTTCAGTTTTTATTTTAATTGATGCTCAAATTTCCCCATTTTTGATAATGGGAGCCATTTCAAATTGGCTCTTGGGTTATTCTGACCCCAACTTCACAATCTTTGATGTTTTTTTCTGGCATGTCAAAATGTTCCAGACTTATACAGAAATGAATCAAGCCATTCTCTGAGGAGTCCTGGTTCCTTTAAGTGTGAAATGGTATATAAAGATTACACTGTGAACAATAGGAGTGTATATTGCTACTGGTTTGGACATTGTTTCAAGTATTTCAGTGAATGATGCATTTTTTTAAAGATAATATGTATCATGAGTTGATTTTGCTACTTCCATGAGTTTCAAAGTAAGGATAACAAGATTTTTACTTGAATTCTTTCATCTATATTGCCTTTGTCCCATAGCAGAAATTACAGCTCTCAGTGATAATGCTGGAAATGATGGAATGCCCAACAATTACTTACTTACATTGCTCCCCTAATACACAGATGCAATAATCAATTATATACTACAAATAATACAGATTAGTTAAAACAGTTTTACATCCTATTTGAACTTTTTTTTTCCCCTCTAGGATATATTCTACTAGCCATGTAAATTTAAAGTAGTGTTTTAAAGTATCTTGGAATAGTTCATCCAACTGAATACACATGTAGGTTCATTTATTTCATGTTTAATTGAAGGTATTGATTTATAATTTTAATATTATTAATATTCTTTGGGGAAATATTGACACAGTACCAAAGTCAAGTTTTAAAAAGGTATACTCAAAGAATTCAAGCTTCTTTCCCTGTCCCTTCATTCTATTCTATCTCTTCTTCTATATAACCACTAAAAACAGCAATGATCTATTCTTCCATTATTTGTTTTTAAATTTCTCTTGAGTATACTTTTTGGTGTTCAGGAAGGTTGCATTTTTGTACTAATGTTTGCTTTTATACTAACACCTTTATATAATATTTTAAGTTCCTTTTAAAATTTTTATTTTATTTAGTTATTTTCTATTGGCTCCCTACTATTAGCAATATTGGAGTAACTGTAACCACTTCTTCCCATCTATTCTTTCTCAACAAGCATCTGATCTAAAATAATATTATTTTGTATTAGATAGAAGCTATAAGGCAATAAAGAAGTCTATTCTACTTTCATATTTTCTCCCCTTTAACTCCCCAGTTTTGATTGTTGTATTTTACCTACATTATCAGAACACAAAACTATTGTATACTCTATTCTTTCCCTTATCACTATCATGTAGTTTTAATTCTACAGGCTATGTATTTACTTGGAGAGTTGTTCTATAGTTTCACAATTGTTGAATTGTAGTGTTTACCATAGTGTCTGCTTCTTCTCTCCATCTTCCAGAGTCTGATTTTTGTTTGACATAATGTCCAGGATTCATAATTATACTTAGTAAGTGGCACATGGGAAAGCATGTCTTCTTATTCTTCCCAGAAGTCAGATATTTAGGCTTTCAAAAAAATTTTCATGTTATTTTTTATTTTGAAACAACCTCAGTCTTACATTAAGTTTCAAGTAGAGTATACAGAATTCTTTTTTTTTTACCTGAAGTGTTTGATGATAAGAGGTTCTGTAATCCTCAGATACTTTAGTGTATATTTTTATAAGCAAGGACACTGATATATGAATCCTGAGACTCAACTCAGATTTCAATGCTTATTGCAATTAATGTCCTTTATAATAATAAGTTTCTGGGTCAGAAACCACATGTTATATTTGGTTGTTACATCTCTTTAGTCCACCTCAACCTTGGAAGTTTTCTCAGACTTGAATTGCATTTTATATAACATTAACACTTGTGAAGACATTATTATATTATTTTGTAGGATGACCCTCAATTTGGGTTCTTCTGATGCTAATTCATGATTAGATTTAGGTGTGTATTTTGGGTAAAAATATTACAAAAGTGATTTTGTGTTCTCTTTACCTCCTATTAGATGACCCATGATTTAAATTTATCACATAACTGATGGTGGTTTCTTTGATTACTTGAAAAGGTTGATCTATGCCAGACTTTTCCACTGTAAATTACTCTTTTCCTTTTGTAATTGGTAAATATTTGGGGGGAGGATGTACTTTGGAACTATATAAATTACCTGATCCTCATCAAATTTTCAACATATTCCTGTTTTATAACAGTATGGATTCATGGATTCCTGTTTTGTATAATGGGTTGTAGTTTGTTCACATCATTGTTTATTTTGATGTTCTAATTATCTGCTTTGATTATTGAGAGCTCCTTCAAGTTGGCTTTGACATGTTCTCATCATAAACACTTTATTACTCTCTAGCACCACAAGGTATTCTTGGCTTATTTTGTACTCTCCTTACTCCAACCTTGGAATCAGCCATTTCTCCAAGGATCCTTGGTTACTTTTAGTGGAGAATGGTATTTAGCAACCAAGATCTGAGTGCTAAGTGTGCTCATTACTTTTGGGATGTCACTGTACCTAGGCTGTCTTGGTGAACAGAACTAGGTAATATATGTATACACATGTGCATATTTACAAAAGTATTTGTTTCTATATCTATCTCTGTCAAAAACCATGGACATTTACCAGTGCCTCCAATTCCATTCCAGTACTGTAAGATTAACTTTATTTTCTTCCCGTAAGTATTTGTAACTCTCTTCTCTGACACTGAGAAATCAGACTTCCCTTATTCTTAATATATTTACTTATTTTGTTATTTTATGCATGTATAACCAATGTCTCATTACTGCTGCTTCCTCTGCTACCAAATGTGGGCTGCCTTTTTTGCCCCTACTCTACATGGGGCTATCTTGCTATGAGGAAGCCCTCTTTGTTCAGCCTGTGTTTGACATTCCTCATGCTAAGCCACTTGCCAAATCTTTCATGTATACCTCACTCAACACAGGCTCTCAAACCGCATGCTGGGCCCCTACTTTCCCACCCTATGGTTATCATTTTTCACTCTTCTCAGACTATGGCATCTCAATTTAGACCACTGCTTTTTCCTTTTCTTACCATTGTGCAGATGCCTACCTGGGTGGGTTCTACCTAATGCTTTTTGGAGTGAGTTGTTCAAGTAGGGAAGAGAAGGGAAGAAAAGGAGAAAGTGGAATACTGACAGACCGTTTTTAAAAGAAGTGTTTCCTATATTGCTGTCATGCAGATCCTCCTTGTTGACATTTGGCATATGCCAGTTTTATGTGGAATATAACGAGGATTTTCTGCACATCATTTTGTTAGATATGACACATTGAATTTTGGAGTTGTAAATATAGTTTCCTATAAAAACATCAGCTGAAAAACATTATATTACATATACACACACATATATCATTTTTTTTTCTTATAAAGTTTGAGTATTGAAAACCAAATGGTATTCCACTAGAAAAATATTAACTAGGGAGATATCCTACCATTGCCTGATTAGCAAATATAACCAAACAGCATATTAAAATAATAATATTCCTTGACCAAGTGGAATATTATTCCAGATATACTAGGATGGGTCAATATTAGGAAATCTATTTATTAATCATCATGTTAATAGATTTTAAGAGAAAACTTATATCATCCTAGATGATGGAAAGACATTTGATAAAATCTGTTCCTGACAGAAATCAATTTTTAAAATATAAATATATTTATCTCAAGCCAAAAACCAGCATGATGATTATTGGTGAAATACTAGAAACAATTCTAATATATCAGGAATAAGGCAAGGATGCCCATCAGCTCCAATTATTAAGCTTTTTTCCTCAGGTAATAGGATTGCAACTAGACAAGAAAAAGAAGCAGAATATATATAAATAAAAATATAAGGATGTAATTATTTGCAGTTGTTATAATTGTCTACTTGAAAATCCAAAATAATTAACAAAAAAGAATATAAATAAAAAGGAATTCAATAAGGTGTCATAAAATAATATACCAAAATCTGTTGCCTTCCTATAGATAAGCAAAGCCAGTAAGAAAAATAAAAAGACCCTGTTTATAACAACAACCAAAATAAAATTATAGGAATAAATTTAATAATAAATGTCCAGGAAGAAAAGTATATAACACATTACTGACAGTTACAAAAAATAATTCAAACATATGAGAAAACCTATTTTCTTTTTGCATAGGAGTACTTAGTCTCATAAAAATATCATTTTTCTCCTAAATTAATATATAATATGTAAAATAATAGCCCCTCCCAAAAAATATCAACAAGTTATATTTTAAGACCTAACCCAGGTGGTCCTGAAACTCATGGGAAAAATAAGAAAAAAAAATGTTCAAGAAAAACCTGAAAAAGATGAGTCATAGAGGAGCAATTTTGCAATTACTATAATTAAGACAAGAGGGTACTAATGTATGAATAGACAGATCAATGGAATCGAAAAGGGGTTCCAAAAGTAGATTCAAATACTAAAGAAATGTAGTGTATGTTAGAGATAAATTGCAACTAACAGTGGAGAAAGCATAAGTTAGTCAGTAACTGCCTGGGGACAACTGAGTAAACTTATAGACAAACATTTTCTACTTCTTACACCTAAATAAATTCCAGTTTGATCAAATAGTAAAATATAAAAAGTGAAATCATGAAAGTTATAGAAGAAAATTTAAAGGAGTTACGTTTATACTGAAATAAAGAAGGCTTTCTTAAATACGACACAAAATCCTGGAGCCACTAAAATTTTAAAAAAGTGATAAACCAGGTTTCATAAACATTTAAAAAACCATCTCGACAAAGCCAAAAGCTTAAATTAAGTCAAGAGGCAGTTGATTACCTGAGATATTTCCCATACATATGAGGTACAAAATGTGGATTTTTAGAATATGTTAAGAAGGCCACAGGTAATTAGAGAATGATCGGTAGTGAGACTCCATACAGGCGGTAAAGATTAGGCACAATTCCAAAGAAGCCATTCATATAGAAGTGAATCTTACACACCTGTTCATGACAGCCCTGATCAACAGTCCAGTGGTAATATGGTTAAAAGACATAAAAATGGTACATGAGGAATAACTGTCTTGGCTCTTAATTATATGAAAAGAAGTTTAAGGTTATTCATTACAAAGAATGAGCATTGAATCTCTGATGGGTTACTGTCTCTTTTGACTTATTTTCTTGGCAAAATCACAAATGAAAAAAATTTGGTGTAGTGAAGTAGTTATTCTCATATTGTTGAAGAAATGTAAATTGGTTCAACTTCTACAAGGCCAATTAATATTTATTAAAAAGTAAAATGTAAATATCCTTTGATTCAGCAGTTCTATTTCTAGGAATTTATTCCACAAATACACTTACATATGTCCCAAATGACACCCATCCAAAATATGTATTGCGACATTCTGTAATAGCACAGAATGGGAACAATTTAAATAGGGAGTGATCAAGAAATTAATGGCAATACAATGCCCATTAAATGGAATACTCTTTTGGCGCTAAAATGAATGAGGCAGCTCTGTTTGTATTAATATTAAATAAGTGTCTATCTATTTATCTATCTATATCTATTATCTATCAATTCCTATCTACATCTGATTTCCTATCTATATCCTATTTCCTATCTATACCCTATTCCCTATTTCCTACCTGTATGTAAGGTGGGGAAAAAAAAAGATTTAGAATAGGAAAGTCATCATTACTGTGTGTTTCTATATTTGTATTCCACATGCTTGCCTATGCATTGAATATCTTTAGCAGGGCGTACTAGCAAGTGGAAATATCAGTTGCCTCTAGGAAAGCTAACTTAATGGCTGAGACTGCAGGAGGGACACATATTTATCTCCTGATATACAGTTTTGTTACTTTTGCATTTTTTCCATGCACATATAATATCTATTTAAATTAATTAAATAAAAATACAAACAACAAAGCTTCACTTATGATGTCATCTATATCAGTTGCATAATTTTGACATAAAGATATAGACCGAGTGGCTGCTGAGTGACAGTTGTGAATCAGTATCTGTGTTTATCAAGAATTATCATGTAAACGCTGCAAAATAATCTATAGAAAAATCTATGTAAACCCAAATATGACACCTTATACACAATAAAGAATATCTTGTAAAATATTTTCAGTCTCTATTAGAAATTAGCATGTAATGATAGCTCTTTCTAAATGAAATGAGAGTGAAGCAACAGAATTGATTAGCAAAGAAATTTAAACAAAGACAACCAAATGTGCCCTAAAGCATAACTACCTGTGGGAGTCCCAAGCATTAGATGGAGATAGGCTGCTAACCCCGTTTCCTCCTGTGTGCATTCAGAACATCTATTAGTGAATGTACTTTTCATTTTATTATGTTATAGTTTGTTTACACTGGAATTTATTTTTGTGGATTGAACCTCTGCTCCACCACTTACCATGTGTGTGAACGTAAAGAGTTTTCTCAACCTCATTAAGCTTCAGTTTCTCCATATATAAAATGGTGATAATAATTGTACCTAACTCTAGAGTAAATCTATATAACATCTGGTAGATTTATGTAAAGTATGATAAACATGAAAATAACTCTCCCACTTTCTTTCCTTCTTTCTCTTTCCTTATCATTGTCTTTCTTTCACTTGCTTGTTGCTCAGTGTTTCCTATATTCCTTCCTTCTTCATTCTGTCATCCTTTCCTCCCTTCCTTCCCCCCTCTTTTTTCCTTCCCCTTTTCTTTCAAGATTTATTTCTCTCTCTCCTACGTTATGTAAGAATATTTTGAAGTAGTTCACAAATTTCATGGCATAGCCTTTGTGGACTAACTAATTCATTGCCATGTCCCACGGCAGGATCAGGTGCAAAACTGTTCTCTGACTTGTGTTCTGGGGTTCCAGAACCCTATGATTTCACTGCCCCCCTGCGTTGAGTCAGCCCTTCTGACACACTGTGACCCTCTGACTACTCTTTCCTGCCTTCTCACTTTAGCGACAGTTCTCTGACCCTTTTGTTTACCAGAGAACAGCATACTGACCACTGGGCTGCCATCTCATTTCTCATTTACATTTCATAACTGAATCTTCCTGGACTTACCCAGAGTAAGTTCACATGAAAAGGATCATTGGAGATTGAGGAGGAGCACGTAACATGGAAAATTGTTAATACTTAAAAGTAAGACACGATCTAATTCTGTCATTTATATTCCAGAAAGTAATTGCCTTATAGCATAGCCAGTTGTATCCACCAACACTTTTGACATAATTGGACCCCAGTAACTTTCTCTAAGATTTTTCTTACCAAAAAAATACGTCCAACATGGCAAAGTTCCTCCCATTTCCCCCAGGACCAGATACAGAACTTGTATTCACTCATATCTCAGCATTCACTTACATAGTACTAGGGTAAGCATGCTCAATCCACTCAGTTCAGAAGTTAGGTTCTCCCGAAACCTAATTGCTCTGAAGCATCAGTCTATGGAAATTCTTGGTCTGTGTGATTGATGCAGAGGGGCTCAAAGGATGCAAAGATGGAGGGTATGCTTAGGAGTAGGGCGAAACTGCCAAAGGAGCCCAGCACCGGGAGGAATGCAGGCTTGTGCCCTCTGGAGGCAGGAGTACAATGAGGGTCCTTTGCCTTAGAAGAGGAAGAAAGCCATAGGTAATGAGGAAATTATAGTTTACCTAGCTCTGGTGGTGAGATTAGAGAATGTAAAACATAGAAATGACTGCATTTTTGAGTAGAATGTATTCTGCTGGGCTTTTCTAAGTTGGAGAAATAAAAAACATAACATTTTGTGTATCTTTTCGTCTTTTTTATTTCGAACTAAGTAATATGGTGATAAAATTAATCAGAAGAGTAAATTACGATGAAAATCATGTAATGGGTAGCGTAGACATTTTAACTATGTTAATTCTTCCGATCCATGAGCATGGAATATTTTTCCATTTTTTGTGTCTTCTTCAATGTCTTTCAAGAGTGATTTGTAGTTTCTAGAATATAGATCCTTTACGTCTCTGGTTAATTCCGAGAAAACGTATGATTTTTGGTGCTATTGTAAATGGAATGGATTCCTTAATTCCTCTTTTTTCGGTTTCATTGTTGGTGTATAGAAATGCAACTGATTTCTGAGCATTGATTTTGTATACTGCCACATTACTGAATTGCTCTATAACTTCTAGTAGTTTGTGGGTGGATTCTTTGGGGTTTTCCATATAGAGTACCATGTCATCTGCGAAGACAGACAGTCTGACTTCTTCTTTGCTGATTTGGATACCTTTCATCCCTTTTTGCTGTCTGATTGCTGTTGCAAGGACTTCTAGTACTATGTTGAATAATAATGGTGAGAGTGGGCATCCTTGTCGTTTTCCTGATCTCAAGGGAAAGGCTTCCAGCTTTTCCCCATTGAGAATGATATTTGCTGTAGGCTTTTCATAGATGGTTTTTATGAAATTGAGGAATGGACCCTCTATTCCTACACTCTGAAGTGTTTTAATCAGGGAAGGATGCTGTATTTTGTCAAATGCTTTTTCTGCATCAATTGAGAGGATCATATTGTTCTTGACTCTTTTCTTGTTGATATGATCTATCACACTGATCGATTTGCGAATGTTGAACCATGCTTGCATGCCAGGGATGAATCCCACTTGGTCATGATGGATAACCCTTTTAATGTACTGTTGGATCCTATTAGCTAGGATCTTGTTGAGAATTTTAGCATCCATATTCATCAGGGATATCAGTCTGTAATTCTCCTTTTTGATGGGGTCTTTGCCTAGTTTGGGGATCAAGGTAATACTGGCCTCATAGAATGAGTTTGGTAGTTTTCCTTCTGTTTCTATTTTTTGAAACAGCTTCAAGAGAATAGGTATTATTTCTTCTTTGAATGTTGGGTAGAATTCCCCGGAGAATCCGTCAGGCCCTGGACTCTTGATTAAAAAGCTTCTGCACAGCCAAGGAAACAGTCAAAAAAACTAAGAGGCAGCCCACGGAAAGGGAGAAGATATTTGCAAATGACACTACAGATAAAAGACTGGTATCTAAGATCTACAAAGAACTTCTCAAACTCAATACATGAGAAACAAATAAACAAATCACAAAATGGGCAGAAGATATGAACAGACACTTTTACAATGAAGACATACAAATGGCCAAGAGACACATGAAAAAATGTTCAAAATCATTAGCTATCAGGGAAATTCAAATCAAAACCACATTGAGATACCACCTTATGCCAGTTAGAATGGCAAAAATTGACAAGGCAGGAAACAACAAATGTTGGAGAGGATGTGGAGAAAGGGGATCCCTCTTACATTGTTGGTGGGAATGCAAGTTGGTACAGCCACTCTGGAAAACAGTGTGGAGGTCCCTTAAAAGTTAAAAATTGAGGTACCCTATGATCCAGCAATTGCACTACTGGGTATTTACCCCAAAGATACAGACGTAATGAAGAGAAGGGCCATATGCACCCCATTGTCCACCATAGCTAAATTGTGGAAGGAGCCGAGATGCCCTTCAACAGATGACTGGATTAAGAAGATGTGGTCCATATATACAATGGAATATTACTCAGCCATCAAAAAGATCAATTTCTCAACATTTCCTGCAACATGGATGGGACTGGAGGAGATAACACTAAGCGAAATAAGTCAAGCAGAGAAAGACAATTATCATATGGTTTCACTCATTTATGGAACATAAGAAGTCGGAAGATCGGTAGGAGAAGAAAGGGAAGAAGAAGGGGGGAACAGAAGGGGGGAATGAACCATGAGAGACTATGGACTCTGGGAAACAAACTGAGGGCTTCAGAGGGGCGGGGAATGGGGAATGGGATAGGCTGGTGATGGGTATTAAGGAGGTCATGTATTGCATGGTGCACTGGGTGTTATATGCAAGTAATGGATAATGGAACTTTACATCAAAAACTAGGGATGTAATGTATGGTGACTATTATAATATAAAAAATTATTAAAAAAAGAAAAAATTACAGAAAAAGAAAATCATGTAATGGATTTCTAGAGCAAATATTAGAAATAAACTGGATTATCTGCTATTTTTGTTTTTTGCCCCCAGTTCTCTCATTAAGAGAATAATGGGTTATAAAGAAATGATTCCTTCAAGAGTGGCAAGAATTCAAGCAATATCTGATGATACTTTTATTTTCCTTCCTAACAGTTGTTCATCATTGTTTGCCCCTGCTATCAGGTGAGTAGCTGTATCATCACTTTTTTGAATTAGTTAACTGCCTGCAGTGTTATTCCTATTAGGAGTCTGACTACTGTTCATGTCCAAATAGTTTTGTTATTATTTCCACAATAGATTAATGGCACTAGTAAATAATCCCCTGAGTCAAAGACATAAAATCACAACTTCAAGCAATTAAATAATATATTTATTCACTTATTCTTATTTGCTATGTTTAACTGTCTAATGTTTGTCAGAAATATGTCATTTTTTTATGCTTATCAGACTTCCTGTTTAGATGGTTTTACTTATCCTCAATTCTATATTTTTAAAAATCTCTAAAAAGGCTGCTTTTTTGGGGAGCTGTCCTCTCTCTGACCACACTTCTCTTTGCCAGCTCTTTGTCTGACCCACAGCTGTCACACTGTCGATGTGCTCTGACAGGATACTTGCTGGCTTGGTCAGAAATGGAGAAATATTTCATCATATTTAACATATAAGCAATCCATGAGCATATTTTCTTCTCCTTTATATATTAGAGGCATACCCAACTATACCAGCCCCTGATGTAAAAAGCATTCCATTAATATAGTTAGATATGCCCTCTGCCATTCCTTCTCTCATCAGTCTCAACGGTGGGCAATTCCATGTAATGTGACTTGTTCAATAAAAGTGCCACCAGTGTGTCTTTCCTGCTACCTTATACCACAGAACTCACTAAATTATACCCCCAAGAAACTGTTTTCTTGAGGGTTCATGAACCACTTCTCAAGTTGTGCCTTTGAAAATCTTTGCCCTGCTACCACAGGGAACACCTGTTGTATTCTCCTCTTCTTTTTTTTGTCTCTTTGACAGTGACATAGCTAGAAGGCTGTGCAACATCATAAAATAACCCCTGCTTTGGGATGAAAAAGATTTGGTTTCTAACCCCCAAATTTCCACTTATTACTGATGTAAGTCACATAACCTTCAGGTTTTCCCATCTGGAAATTGGGAATTATAATACCTATATTATGGGTGCATTTGGGCATTTAATGGGTTAACATATAGGTGGGTCTGACTGACACATGGCATAGTAGATGATTAGTGAGGTAAGGAAATCTGTGGATTTTTGTGGTGAATTTAGCATGAGTAAAGGATCAGGGAGATTAATTAAGTAGTGACTTCCATTGTCCATAAGAGAGATGAGGACCTGTCTTAGTCCATTTGAGTGTTTGGGCTGTCATAACAAAAATACTATAAACTAGGTAACTTATAAACAGCAGAAATTTATTTCTTGCAGTTTGGGAGGCTGGGAAGTCCAATATCAAGCTACTGGCATATTCATTGTTTGATAGAAGTCTGCTTTCTGGTTCATAGACTGTCTTATCACTGTGTCCTCACATGATGGAAGGGGTAAGGGATCTCTCTAGGGTCTCTTTTATAAGGACATTAATCCCATTCACAAGGGCTCCCTTCTCGTGACTTAATCGTTTCCCAAAGACCTCCAAATATCATCGTATTGGGGATTAGAGTTCAACAGATGAATTTTGGAGGGACATGAACATTCAGATCATAGGAGGACCTTAACTAAGGCAGAGGCAATAAAAGAGTATAGGTTGGATATGAGATATCCTAAGGTGATGACTTAAAAGTATTTGGGTAATTTGTTAAGCATCAAGAAGGAGTGGTGGTAACTTTCTTACTTTTATATAACCCTAACTCTTGGTTATGTTAATGAAAATGAAGAATAAAAGGAATGGCCATTAAAACACACACACACACACACACACACACACACACACACACACACACGGAGGGGGGTAGTTAATTTTGGATCTGTTAAGATTGATTGACCTGCAGAACATAGTGGATTCCTAACAAAATTTTATAACTGAATGAATAAAATATCTGATTGAGAATTGGATATATGACTCTGAATCTCAGGTGAGATTTCTGGGATGGAGAGTTGTAATTTAGTAATCCTTACTACCTAGAGGGAGGTAAAGCTATGGGAATCAGTGAGACCACCAAGCGGAGCACATTGAGTTGTGACAAGCAACTTCATAATTGTTGAACTCCAGGAGTTTTTAATTTCATGTTTCAAGCACTAGCACCCAAGATTTAAAAAAAAATTATATTGCTCATTCAGTTTGTTTTTCTGTAATGAATGGTACTTCCAGATATTAACATACTTTAAGACAGCACTGTACCAGGTATGGCACTTACATAGTTAAGTGTTTGCTGGACACCTGACTCTTGTACATAACAATTTAGTGGTCTCCACTAATTTACTATAAATATTTCCTTGCCATCAGTACAATAGAAGCCATTGTGTTGATAACAGTCTTTCAGAAAATACTAATAATGTTTTTAAAATCAAGAAGCAGAATACAATTATAATGTTGAAATGTGAAAAATGCATGCATCTTGGAGCTGAATAAATGTAGTGTATTTGTACAGCAAAACTAGGAAAATTATTTAACTTATAACTTTATAAAGGACCACTCCATGAAATGAGGACTGCATATATTTTACTGTGCAGATAATTTAAGCAAATGTGAATATTTTATGACAGAGGGCTGTTATCAAATTTTAGTGTTTCTTTACTAAAATGATAACCCTTAATAAGGACATTCAAGAGAATAGTCATTGGTTCTGTGGACTTTCTTTTCTTTCTTCTTCCACTGTTCTATACTATGATCATTCTTTTCTATGTGTGTGATGCAATTTTGTCCAGTGCTATCCTGAGTACAGGGTTTTTATTGCTACTTGTGACTTGCATTCAGCTTTTTTATATCTAATAATGCTGAAGTATTTTTTTTAAGTACTAAGCCTTTATCAGCTGGCTTATTAAAGAGAAGATTTATTAGTTTCAGGATTCCACTTTCCTACATGAGTTCCCACAAATGGGAGCATTTATATGCTTTTTATTATAACATTTCAATGGAATGATGGTTTTTGAATTTTTCTAATATAATGACTTAGTTACATGAAGTAAAGTCAGAAGTGAATGATAGATAAGTTAGAAAATATGAACATGTGTTTTCAATTTCTCTTCCAATCTTCATTTATAAACATCTCATCTACTTATATCCCAAGGCATTCTAACTACCCATGCTAGTATTTTATCTATCCCAAATTTTATCAATGGCTAAGGTCCCTACTCAGAAAGGTGTAGCTCTCTCTTTCAGGACTTAAGTGTCTAGGAAATAGGAGTTCTCCCATCTCCTAGTAATTATATGAATTAAGTGTATTTCTGACATCAAGGATTTATAGGGATATCTTTATAAAAACTCCTTGGAGGACTGTTTGTGTATGTTAATTATAATTTTTGACTACCCAGGACACTTTGGCTCTATCTCTTACTAAGAATTTTTTCAGCTGTGAAGTTAGAGGGAACAGAGTCTACAAGACCATCCTCACTTTGTCACCATTTGCAAGTTTGGGAGTTCCTCAGACCACACAGTGTTTTGATAATTCACTAGAAAGACTTATAGAACTCGGTGAAAGCTGTCATAATCACAGATTTTACTACAAGGAAAGACTGTAGATCAAAATCATCCAAAGGAAGCGATGCATAAGGCAGAGTACTGGAAAAGTACCAAATGTGCAGCTTCCCGTCACCCTCTCCCTATGCAATCAGGATGGAGTTACTTTACTGGCATCGAGGTATACCGATACACATGGGGATGCTCACCTGAGCTTTGGTGTCTAATGTCTTGATTACGGTTCCATCATGTAGAATGTTTGACTGCCCACATGGCTGACTTGTTTAAAGCCCTTTAAGAGGTCAGGCTGTCTGACCCAAAGCACACACCTCAAGTCAAATTGTTGGCATGGCTCAGATACCCCACCCTAAATCATACTGTTGTGTTCTTGTTGGCTCAGTGCCCTTAGGTGAACATAGATACTCTTAGTGGGCATGATAGTCCAGGGGTTTAGAGATTACCTCCCAGAAGCTGTGGGCCAAAGCCAGACCTCTCTTTGGTCAAGGAAAAATTCTTTACTGCAGACAATTCCATTTTCTTTGGTGACACCTCCCTTCCTCTGTGTGGAGGGGCTGATATTCCTGTGTCTTGTATTCTTACTGCTGGAGTGGGAAATAGAATCCAAGCTGGACTTGTCAGAAACCTCCCTGGAATTTTTCTGTTGGACATATATAGTCTAGAGCATCACCTTAGTTATTTGTCTGTCATGTGGAGAAAATATGTGTGCAACAGAAGAGAATCAGGAGAAGCAAAGAGAGAGAAAACAAGGGAGGGACACAGACATGAAGATTGGAAATGAAATCAGAACCCCATTTGAAGCTTTGAGTCAGCTGAGGTCACTTCTGGACCAGTTGGGGGTACTCCTGAATTTCCTTGTGTATATATGATTAAATTTCATAGTTTGCCTCAAAAATTTTGAGGTACATTTTCTCACTTGCAACCGAAAGGCCTCTGACTATTATAGAGGTTCAAAACATAAACATCAGTTTTTGTTGGGAAGTAATTTGAACTAGAGAACTCTGATAATTGAAGCCCTTAGGTCTAGGTGAAGGGACACACAGGTAATTCCTTTCTATTAAATTCTAATGACCTAATCACAGCATAATCCCTGGGGCTTGAGACCCTTTTCCAAGCTAAATTCCATGTCTTTTGCATTACTTCTCAGCTCGATCCTACATCCTTCACAGGAGACACTGCCTGTGCATTAAGTTTCTTTAATAAAGCCTTAGAGAAGAGACTGCATCAAAAGCTCCAGAAAGTCTACATACATCTAACTTGCCATTAGATACTCCTATATCAACCCTTTCATTAAAAGGTAACTCACAAGAGAAGAAATTTACTAAAGCAGATTTTGGAAACAGAAGTGAAGCTTAAAATAACAATGTTTAATATAAAATGTGTTAAAAGTTAGCAGTGGCTCTGAGAGTACAATCCATGCCTCTCTGGTGTTAGGGCTTCAAAAAATAAATGTAACCTATGTTGTAATCCTTATCAATGCAGGCAGCCCAGGAACACTGGCTTTAGGAGTATAAAGTTGGACGTAACCCTGGCAAGACTCATAGGAATATATGCTCTTTCTAACATGTAGTGCCCTGTCTCACACATGTAGTGCAACAGAAGCTCATAAGGTTAGTGCGCACAGGCACATGCATCTCACACAGAGCTCTGATAGGTAAGCTCTCAAGGTCTTGATTCAGAAATATGTAACAATGTTCTTGGACAGTTAGTGACAAATATGTAGCCTTATGTATTTCTCTTTACAAAACTAACCAAAGGCATATCCTAATGTCCTTTAAGAATAGAATGAGTAGGGATACCTGGGTGGCTCAGTCAGTTAAGCATCTGGGTCCTGGGATCAAGTCCTGCGTCAGGTTCATTGCTCAGTGGGGAGCCTGCTTCTCCCTCTGACTGCCACTCCCCCTGCTTGTGCTCTCTCTCTGACAAATAAATATATAAAATCTTAAAAAAAGAGAGAATAGAATGCATAAACTGTAATATAGACATACGATGAAATATCATACTGCAATGAACATGATGAATTATAGATACATAAAAGAGTGAATCATAAGACGTAATATTGAATTAAAGAAGTCAGACACTGTATACTAATTTTTTTATTATTCTATTTGTATATACTTCAAAAAGCAGGTACGGTTAAACTGTATTGTTTAGGAGTATACAATTAGGTAGTAAAACTATTTAATAAATACACAGAAATTGAATTCCATAAAATTCATCATATTGGTACTGCTGGGGAGGAGGGAAAGGATTTTGTTTGAGAAGGAACATGTAGAAGGCTTCTGGATTCCTGTTAATATCCAACTGCTTGACTTAGAAGTTAAACAGGTGTTTATTTTATAGTTCATTAAATCATACTTCTATGCTTTAGGCATTTTTCTGTACATTTGTAATATTCCAGATAAAAGAGGTTTAACAAATGACTATTAGTGATATGGTCCCTGGTCCAGAAGAAAGAAGGAGAAAAAAACAGAAGTCTTCTGTCCCCCATCCCATGCGGGGCTAAGCCCTGGCTTCTGCTTCCAGTGAAATGACCTTCAAGTGACCAAAGTCTCAGAGAGAAAGAAAGATGAGAGTGTTTCTTGCTGAGAAGGATCTTCTTGTTAATCTCCAGAGGAAGCTTCTTGAATCTCTGCCCAGTAACCTTGTCCCCTAGTAGGGTATGCCCATTATCTACTCTATTTTCAAGGGACCCGTTCTGTTTACCCACTCTCCCACCACCACTTCTTTTGGCACAAAACCCAGACAGAGCAGGACTCAGACCCCCTTGGCCAGCACCTTGACCTCTCTCTGAGGCTTCTTCCTGTCTAATAGGTCCCTGCCTCCCCTTGTGCATCAAAGAAGGTATACCTATTTCCCTTGGCTGAAGTGAAAGTAGGGGCAAATCCTCTCAGTTTGGATCCTGTATTAAGGCCATTTTTCTGTTTTGCCACTCCACAGTACTTCTCTTTCTCCAGGGACCAAGGGAAAACAGAAAACAAAAATCTCCTGCTGTGGCTATTGGAAGTTGTCAGCAAACTCCCCCGACTGGGCCCTTCTGTTCTAAAATTTGGCTAGCAATTCCCCTAGCAACAGAATTAATGACTCCCACCAGAATATGCTGGGGATGCAACCATGCTCACTGAAATGATAATGTGATCTTCCCTTGCCCAGATTTATGATGAAGAAAATCTAAGACTATTTTAGAGTGAGGGAGTCTGTGGTAGAAGTATTCATTGCTTTGTAATTTTTTTCAAGTTTGTGTACATACCAGATATTTCATTGAATTATTCTATAATTATTTATTGAAGGAACACCTTACATAGTAAACATGGTATTGATCCCTCTGGGGGTGTAAAGGTGGGTAGGTAGGAGTCCTTTCTTTTCTCTAAAGAAATATATATTATTAGGTGGGGTTAGGCAAGATACAAACAACAAGAACACAAGTTGAAAGGAGAGCAGGGGGTGCCTGGGTGGCTCAGTCAGTTAAGCGTCAGCCTTTGTCTCAGGTGATGATCCCAGGCTCCTGGGATGGAGCCCCACATAGGACTACCTGCTCAGCAGAGAGCCTGCTTCTCCCTCTCTCTGTGCTGCTCCCCCCTGCTTGTGCTCTCTCTCTCTCTCTATGTGTCAAATAAATGAATAAAATCTTCAAAACAAAACCAAACAAAGGGATTGAAAGGAACTACTTAGCGAGTTCACAGGAGGGAAAGATGGCATTAATTTAGAGACAACTGTATAGACTTCAGAAAGTAGAGGGCGTCTGGCGTGGTCTTGAACATAGTTTGGGATGCCTGGAGTGCAGTATATGTGCAGGGAAGCTTTGGGCCACAGTAGTGAAAACCCTGGCACCTGATCATGAAATGTATTCAGTGTCCAGCTAAAGAGCTCAGTCTTAAGAATAAAACATAAGTTCACTACATTTTGAAATAGGAGATAGTGAATATTGCACCTATATATTGTTAGGATATGGCTTATTTCTTTCTTTATGTTAACTTTTCTGGAATGTAATAGTTGTGATTTGCATTTCTTCTTTTCTCTGACTACATATATTTATCATCTTATCATATTTATTTTTTCCAGTTTCTTTAAGGACACAAATATGTGTGGTCCCATTCTTGTGTTACTCCTGGTTTGCTACCCGAATAAAAAACATGTAGTATCTCTTCAGACTCTTGACTTGGGAAGATATCCTCCAGGCTTATTGTTACTTCTGTGTGGTGAAGTTAACACTGAAAAGAGATATTTTCTAGTTTCGCCCACTGAGAGTAATAATACCTCAGTAGTAACAAGCATACCTAGCGTCTCGTTCTGGATTTATCAGTACCATTCTCCTATAAAAGAAACCAGGCTCCTTGAAAGAGTGGTTGATTCCAGAGCTGAGGCAGGGAAAATCCAAGGTAGTTAATGAAATCTAATCCACACACCTTTAGGATTCAGGAACTCTGATCTATTCTAGAAGTTAGATCCTGTGTTTTGGACTTTTGCTTATAATAGTTTTTCCTCCTTATTCTACCTAGAATTTATTTCATTTAATAAATAAAACCTTTCTTATTTTGGAATAATTCAGATTTATGAACTAGTGTTTTAGCACTTCACCTTTACTTATTTGTAACTTATTCCCCCAACAATAAGAAGCTGTCGTTATCTACACTTACACTTACTGTTTGGTTTAGGATGCACGGAAGGTAGTTTCAGAATTACTAACTCATACCACTGTGAAAGCCAAGTTACTGAGGTGTTTGTATACAGCTCTTTTTGTCTTTAATACTATAATATCCAGTCAAAACAGTGATTTTCGAAGTCACTTTAAGTCTCTTCCCAACCACTTCGGTGGGGTTGTATCATTCATTTGAATCACAGTTAAATGCTTTGTCACAGTCTGCATTTCATTGTATTTCTTCTCTCAGTCTGATTGACATTTTAAAATTTGAATGAGTAAACTTTGAAAGGGTAAAATTTACTCTTTGTGATTTACAGTTTTATGGTCTCTGAAAAATGCATAGAATACCAAGGAGTGGAGTACCATTACCCCAAAAGTTTTCTTTTCATGAAATTTTTTAGCCAATTCCTTCCTCATACAACTCCTGATAGCATTTATCTAAGTCTCAGTAGCTTTGCCTTCTCTAAGATTTTATATAAGTAGGATCATACAATATATAAACTTTTGGGTCTGGCTTCTTTCTTTTAACAAAATCCATTTAAGATTCATGTATGTTGGTTTTGAATCAATTGTTCTTTTCTATTGTTGTGTAATGTTTCCTTGTGTGGAGTTGTTTGCTCATCATTTACTTGTTGAAGACCATGAGGGCTGTTTCCAGGTTTTTGTAATTATGAATAAAGCTGCTATAAATGTTCATGTATAGATTTTTGTGTGAACAAGTTTTCATTTCCTTTGGGTGAATGCCTAGGAGTATGATTGTTAGGTTGAACAGCAAGTGTATGTGTGATATGTTTAAAAAAAAAAACGAAGCCAAACTATTTTTTAAAGACTATACCATTTTGTGTTTCTACTGGCAACGAATGAGTTCCATTTGTTCTGCATCCTAACCAGCACTTATGTTTTCTGTTGTTTTGCTTTAAATATGGTCATTATAATAGGTACGTAGTTATATCTCATTGAGCTTTCAATCTGCATTTCCCTAATGGCTAATGATATTGAGCATCTTTTCATATACTTATTTACCATCTATTTATCTTCTGTGGTTAATATCTTTTCAGGACTTTTGCCAATTTGTATTGGGTTGTTTATTTTCTTGTCGAGTTTTGAGAGTTCCCTATATACTATTAATATAAGTTCTTTATCAGATATGCAGTTTTCAAATACTTTCTGCTAGTCTGTGCCTTGCCTTTTTATTCTCTTTTAGTGTTTTTCATGGAGCAAACAATTATAATTTCAATGAAGTAGAGTTTTTCAGGTTTTTAAAAATGGGTTGACCTTTGGTGTAATATCTAAAAATTCTTTGCCAGATTCGAGTTCATGAAGATTCTCTCCTATATTTTCTTCTAGAAGTTTTATAATTTTATTTTTTATATTTAGTTCTCTGATCTATTTTGATTTATTTTGTGTAAAACATTTGGGTTATGTTTAATGTTTATTTTTATGCAGATGGATATGTCATTGTTCTGGTACCATGTTTGAAAAGATTATTCTTTTTTCAATGAATTGCTTTTGCATCTTTGTAAAAATAAATCAGTTGGCTATATTAATGTAGGTCTATTTCTGGGCTCCACGTTCAGTTCCATTGATTTTTTGGTGCTCATTCTTTTGCCACACATTTTGTTGATTACTGTAGCTTTATAGTAAGTCTTAAATAATGAGAAACATCTAACTTTATGTCCATTGTCCAGAATATTTGATTATTCTATTTTCTTTGCATTTCCATATACATTTTGGAATCAGCTAGGTGATATCTTCTCAGCTGATCTCTATTTTATCAAATTGGAAGGGATTGAGATCAATATTGAATTTTCCAATCTAGTAACACAATGCATCTCTCAACTTACTTAAATTTTTAAAAATATTTTCCCTCATATTTTGTAGTTTTCATCATCTAGGGACTGAAGATGGATTAGATAGATTCAAATCTAAGTATTTCACTTTTGCTAGTATTTTAAGTGGCATTTAAAAACTTCAAATTAAAAGTGTTCTATGCTATTATATAGAAATACAGTAGATTTTTGTATATTCACCTTACATCCCATGCACTTTCCAAAAACATGTATTATTTCTAGGGGTTATTTGTATGTTCTTTGGGATTGCCTATGTAGATAAATGTGTCATCTGTGACATATTTAAACTCTTCCTTTCCAATCTATATGCTTTTCTTGGTTTTCTTTGCCTTATTATATTAATTACAAATTACATTAAAATTTTGAATAGGCACACTGAGAGAGGACATTCTTGCCTTGTTCCCAGTCTTAAGGGAAAAATGTTCAGGATTTCATCATTAGCTGCAGGTTTTATGTAGAATGCCTTTTATCATTTAGCATTTACTGAGGGTTTTTTTAATTTTTTTTAATCATGAGTGAGTGAATGTTGAATTTTGTCACATGCTTTTTCTCCCTCGATTGTCATAATTATGTGCTTTTCTAGTCAGTTAATAGAATAGACTTGATTGATATTGAAATCTTGTGTTTGTGTAGAATTATGTTTTTTTTTCTTCCTTTAATGTTTGGGTAGAATTTGCCAGTAATACCATCTGGGTATGAAGTTTAAAGTTATCAAATTACAAAATAAATTTCTTTAATAATATAGCACTACTCAGGTCATCAGTTTCTTCTTCATGAGCAAGCTTTTTTAGTATGTATCTCGGGAGGAGTTGGTTCATTTTATCTACTTTGTCAAACTTTTAGGCATAGATTCACCACAGTATTTCCTTATTATATTTTTAATATACTCTTCAATAATGTTTCTACTTTCATTTCTGAAATTTTGTTGTTTTTCTCTTTTTTATTATCAGTCTGCAAGATTTATCAATTTCATTTATTTGAAAAGAACCAGCTTTTGATTTTATTGATATTCTATATTATTTTTCCCCAACTTCATTGATTTGTGCTCTTAATCTTTATTATTTTCTTCCTTTTGCTATCTTTCTGTTTAAATTCCTCTTTCTCTAGTTTTTCAAGGTGGAAGCTATGATTATTATTGGTTTAATTTTTAAATTTTCTAGTGTAAATATTTGATGCTACCTGTTTTCCTTTGACACTAATTTAGTTAAATTCTGCATATTTTAAATTTAATTTTTATTGTTTAGTTCAAATAATTTTTTATTTTTCTTGAAACTTTCTTTTAGACCCATGGATTATTTAGGAGTCCATTGTTTAATTAGCACGTATTTTGGCATTTTCCAGGAATCATTCTGTCATTGGTTTCTGGGTTTTTTGTTTTGTTTTGTTTTGCTTTGTTTTTTGTGGTAAAATACACATAACATGCACTTTACCACCTTAACCATTTTTAAGTGTACAGTTCAGTGCTATTTAATACTCTTGAAATGTTTTACAAACATCACTATTATCCATCTCCAGAATTCTTTTCATCTTGTAAAACTGAAACTCTATACCTATTAAATGATAACTCTTTTTCTTCCCACTACTCTCAGCCCCTGACAACCACCATTCTACTTTGTATCCTTATGAATTTGACTAAACATATCACAGAGATGAAATCGCAGGGTATTTATCATTTTATTACCGGCTTATTTCAGTTAACATACTGTTTTCAAGATTCGTCCATGATGTATCATGCATCAGAATTTCTTTCCTTTTTAAGGCTAAATAATATTCTACTCTAAGTATGTACCGTGTTTTGATTATCCATTTGTCCATCAACAGACATTTGGGTTGCTTCAGTGTTTTAGCTGCTATGATCTGCTGCTATGAACATGGATGTACAAATCATTTTAGACCCTTCTTCAGTTCTTTTCGGTATATATCCAGAAGTTGAACTCCTGGATCATATGCTAGTTCTCTTTTTAATTTTTTGGGGGAATTGCCATACTGTTTTCCACAGCAGCTGCTTTATTTCACATTCCCCCAATGGTGCACAGGGGTCCCCACTACTTCATATTCTGCCAATACTTGCTATTTTTTGTTTTAATGATAGTAGTCATCCTAATGGTGTGAGGTGGTATCTCACTGTAGTTTCGATTTGCATTCCCCTAAGATTAGTGACATTGAGGATCTTTTCATGTGCTGATTGGCCACTTGTATATCTTCTTTGGAGAAATATTTGTTCAATCCTTTGTCCATTTTTGAATCTGATTTTTTTGTTGTTGTTGAGTTTTAGGAGTTATCTATAGATTCTGGATATTTATCCCTCATCAGATATATGGTATGAAAATATTTTCTCCCATTCTGTAGGTTGCCTTTTGTTGATTGTGTCTTTTGCTATGTACAGAAGTTTTTAATTTCCATGAAGTTTAAAGTGTCTGTTTTTTCTTTTGTTGACTGCACTTTGTTGTCATACCTAAGAAATCAATGTAATGAAGTTTTTGCCCTATGTTTTCACCTAAGAGTTTTTTTTTTACTTTTAGTTCTTACATTTAGGTCTCTGATCCATGTTGTTAATTTTTGTATATGGTGCTAGATAAGAGTCCAACTTCATTCTTTTGCTTGTGGGTATCCATGGTACAAAGTTCTAGTAAGAAAAATTAGGCAAGAAATAGAAATAAGAGTCATCCAAATTTGGAAGGAAGAAGTAAAATGATCTCTGTTCACAGATGATATAACCTTACGTATAGAAAGCCCTAAAGATTCCCCACGAAAAAAAGTTGGAACTAATAAATGAACTGAGCAAAGTAGCAAGGTACAAAGTCAACACACAAAAATTAGTTGCATTTCTATATACTAACAAGGAGCAATGTGAAAAGGAAGTTAAGAAAACACTTCCAGTTACAATAGCATCAAAAAGAATAATATAATTAGGACTTAACTGAGGGAATGAGAGACTTGTAATGAAAACTACAAAACATTGCTGAAATAATTTAAAGGAGACATAAGTAAATGGAAACATTCCATGTTTATGGATTGGAAGACTTACTGCTGTTACAATGTTCATACTATCCAAAGCAATCTTCAGATTCCATGCATTCACTATCAAAATCCCAGTGTTGTTTTTTGTCGAAGGACAAAACTTCAACCTAAAATTCATGTGGAATCTCAAGGGATCCTCTCCCAGTTCTCCACCATAAAGAGATGCTCAGAACTTTTTCAGTGTTTTCTGTGAACATATGGTAAGTGCTCTTCTCTTTCATACCTGAGTATATGGGTCTGCTGTCCCTGTAAGTTTGCAAGATAGTTGTGGTCAGGGGTGTCACCACATGGTAGTTATAATTTATTATGCAACTAGATACTGATATTTTACGATTGGAATTAGGAATAGGCAACACACATTCTTTAGTACCATACTCTTTTTTAAGAGTAAGACAAAAGAAATTCGGAGACTAAAGAAATAGTGTTCCTTTGGGTAAAGTGAGAAATTTCAGTAATTCCTGTAGAACTATACAATCTACAGTCCATAGTATTTAGTTTGATTATGTTTTTCCATCTTGTTTTGAAACAACTTCCATGGACGTTTTCTAACACTAATGATATTTTTCCATTTTCTTGCTATTTTCAGTTGTTTGTTGTTCAGAGTTCCTCAAGACTACCTGTATCCTATTTTATCTTTTATATATGCCAGGTGTTATATGTTTCATTTGGCTAGGTTTCATCATTGTATTTGTGAGAAAATAGATTTATACATTTTATTTTTATTTGGAAAATGTGTTTTGATCTGAATTATAGCTGTTAAATTTCTTCCGAACAATGTAGTTAAAATACAACATAATTCCTAGAATTTTGGATTTTTAGTATACATATTTTCTTTCTATAGCACTTGAAAATAATTAATATAACTCTTCATTGCAAAAGGCATTTCTACTGTAAGGTGGGAATCAGTGGGCTGTAGTCTTCCATTTTCACAAGAGAAGGAAGAAGAGTTATATCTTTGTGTATTTTCACTGAATGTTTCCTAATCAGGAGATTGGTCTGTTCATATCTGTCTTTTGATTAGGCCTCAGTGGACTGGGAATAAGATTAAATCCTGATAGTAGCATCATTTATTCTAACCATGAAATTCAAGTTTATTTTTCTGTTTCTTCATGTGACAGAAGACAAAGAAAAATAAGAGCAATACAATCGTCCGGAATCAGATGGGAGTTAGAATGTGGTTCGTTTTAGCAGTACGACTTGAGAGATTTACAAAGGGTCTGAAAGATGGGTTTACATTTCTCTAAATTATATGTCCACATTTTTTCACATTGACATATGTAATAATATGTCTGTGGAGTTTTATGATCAGAGAAAACAAGTAGAAACAAAACTAGTTGAGCAAAGACCTTTATTACTCTTCAGGGCTATTTAACTAAATAACATTTTCCTATGTATGCAAATAAAGATACTGACTATAGAAAACCAAATAAGGCAGCATAAGCCCACAAAAATTGTGCAATAATGTATCTTAGCATAATACTACTATTAAAATATAATACTATTATTAAAATACTATGACAATGGGATTCCTGTTAATTTCTAGTTTTGTGGCAAAATTGCCTTGGAACCTCAAGTTAGGTGAAGACTGCAGGACTAGGAATTTTCATGATTAATTTTGAGAAGATAACAACCACAAAATCGATACTGACAAGAATTTATTTTTATATATAAGCCACATTGGACTTCTACATACAAAAAAATTTGTGAGACTAACTTTTAACACATGGAAATCTGTACATTGCACAAGTTATTTTGAGGTGATAAAGGGTTTTGCAAATGCTGTCAAATGAAATATGCATTTCCAACTGCTACTAGGATGACCAAATATATTCTTGTATGTACAATGTGTCTTGTAGTCACTTAAAATTGTTAATTGTCTCAGGCAGGACCTTAATGATACAAGTGACAGTTTTTAATTGGATTTGGCTTTTAAAAAAATCCAGCTGCTGCTGTTCGTACAGTAGAAACAGCACCAGCCATATAGGTTACTCACTCATCATTTTATAGAACATTAAAAGGAGCCACACACAAGCATTCTTGATGGTATAATTCATGCCTAAAATGAATCTGAAGATGATGAAAAATTTGGTGTGTGTATTAGTCAGGACTCAGTGTAGGTAAGAGAAAACCCTCTGGTACTTTAAGTGTGAAATTTTAATATAAGGAATTAGGTATATATATGAGTTAAGTAAATAGAAACAAGTAAATAGAAGCAATGCTGTGTAACTTACTTGCCATAAGAGCTATTCACTTTGAAACTGAGCTGGAGGTTTTGATTTCAAGAACACTCATCTATAGTTATCCCCAGATTAGCAAATTACTGCTGCAACTTTCTCCCAATACTAACAAACTGGCTGGGCATAGAGATGAGGTATAGGAAAATCTCATATCTCCATAACCCTACTTGCTAGTTAAAACCAACCAAAACTGTCAGGAAGATGGGTTGACTTGTATCTCCCAAAAAAGACAGATTGGAGTCCTAATTTCTACTACATCAAAATGTGACTTTATTTGGAAATAAATTCTTTGCAGATGTAGTCAAATTAAGATAAGGTTATTAGGGTGGGTGTTAATCCATCATGACTAATGCCCACATCAAAAGTGAATATTGAGAAACAGACAGACATGCACAAAAGGAAGACAATGGTAAAACACAGTGAGAATGTCATATGAAGGTGGAAGTAGAGATTGGAATTATGTTGTCACAAACCAAGGGAATTTAAGAATTGACAACACCAGAAGCTAGGAAAAGTCAAAGAAGAATTCTCTCCTGGCTTCTAGGGCATGGTCTTACTGCCCCCTGGATTTTGGACTGTGTGACTTCTAGAACTGTGAGACAAAACATTTTTTTCTTAATTTAAGATACTCAGTTTTTGGTACTTTGTAATATAGCCGTAGGAACCTAATACAATGACCTAAATCTGTCTTCTGCTTTCAGATTATGTAATTGCATTTGATATATAGAACCTTATTTGCATCCAGAATCCTAACTGCAAGGATGACTGTAAAATGGAATGTCTGTAAAATCCCACCTATTTCTATATAGTGAGAAATTCCAGAATGAGTCTGGAAAGGAGGCCAAATGATTTAATTTGTACTGTCCACTTTCGCCCACTTTTTCACAAAATTATCAACAAATGAAAAGGTGGAACTGCAAAGTGGGAATTAATATTCCTAATTCTGTCATACTTTTATCTATTAGATAGTTTTTTGTTCATTCATTTTTTGGTAATATAGTCAGAATATTGTAGTAGAACTGGTACAGAAAGGAATCAGGGATGGAAGGATGGGACAAATATACATTGATACTACTTTCCTAAAATCTCATTTTGTAGAGAGAAGCATTGAGTATACAATAATAATTCAAACTTGTTTTTGGCCAAAATAAAGCTCATAGATGACTCATCAGTGCATTTGATTTAGGAAATGTGTTTCAGTTGAATTCGTAGCAAAGATAAATCTCTTAATCAATTAAAAAAACAGAGAGAGAAGGAAATGTAGGTTATTCTAATTTCAGACATGTGAAATTTAGAAAGCCATATTATTTATTTTCCTCTTATGGAAATAAGTGTTCAGGAAGAAAGCCCAGCCAGATCTGTAAAAGCAAATTGAGAACAACAGGCTCAAGAGGGCATTTATTGAACAATGGCTCTAATGAGCAGCACCATGCAGTTTTGGAAAGGCTTAGTGTAGTAAGAGGTGATAAACAAATGGTAATATCCACATATTTATTAAGAATTGAGTGAAGAATAAATAGAAAAAAGAAAGATTCACAATGAATGGGAGATATAGGAAACTGAGATGATAGGGATTGATTTGAATTGATGTGTGTGTAAGGGTGTGGGTAGGTGGAGGCTTTGGCCTGGGCAATGAGACAACCAGAAATTGCAGTGGAAGAATATAGTAGGAAGGTAAACATTAGAGTTCTTTTATTTTTTCTCACCTTCCACTACCTTGAGATGAACAATGTCTCTCTCTCACCCAGGGTTGATGACCTAGAGTTCTGGTCTTGACATTCTCAGGAGTAAATTCAGTAGTTACAGAAGCCCTGACCTTATGACGTGCTGAAAAACACTGGTGTGGACCAAGTAACTGAGAGCAGCCATGTTCTATTCCTCCTGTTCCAGAATCCAAGGTCTGGTACATTGCAATCTAAGATATATCTCTTCTGATATTACTTCTCCATAGGGGGAAAGGTGAAGCCATTATCTGAGAAGTTGTTTTATAAGTAAGAGCTAGCTGTGATTTTCTGGTGATTTGGCTCACTATGATAGGGCTCATATATTTTCTATCCCACGCTCCCTGGGGTTTTGGAAATAAATAACATGGATTGTCAGAATTATTGATATTCCTGAGGATGGGGAGCTCATAAGCTAAAATAACAAGATATTTAAGAACTTTTAAAAATAAAAAGCAACACATTGGAATATGTAGTTCAACAGAATCAGAAATATTAGAAGAGATGCATGAAAATTTAAAATTGTGCTAATAGAATTCATAGTAAGAAAGGGAGGATATTAGCTATGTGTAACAAGAAGGAAAGTAAAAGGAAGAAATAGTAATCATGAAAAATAATGGTTAAATAAAGAAGTATTCTAATGAAGAGTCCATTCAGCTTGTTGTGCAACTTTCAAAGATTATTCTATAATTTATATGGAAGGGAATTACCTAGAACTTCTGTGATGTGTGGGCAAGAGGCATTTGTCACATCCAATGCTGTCATTTATTATAAAGCTGTTGTAATTACCATGGTGTGGTATTAATGCAAAGATGTATAAATTGGCCAATGAAACAAAATGCAAAGTTAGAAACAGAATCACAGATACATGGAGTTTGACATATGACAGAGGTGGTATGAGAGGGAAGTGTGGAAAAGAAGGAGTTTTATTTAACTGGAAGTAGAAAAAGGGTTATTCACAAAAAGAGAACATTGTATACTCACCTTAATAACAACAAATGAATTAGAGACTTAAAAATAAAAAATAATTTTTAAAAAAATGGAAAAGATTACATTAAAAATAAACCAGAAGCATTAGCTATAAAATAAAAGATTAATTAATTTTAATATATAAAATTAAAGTGAAGTTCCTTCACTGCTCTGCTTCTGCCCTACTTCTCTGGCCTCATTTTCCTCTCATATTTCTCACATTGCAACACTCCCTCTCTGTCTTTGTATTATTGCATTACACTTTTCTCCAGAGACTCTTTTCTTCATTTTCCAACCCAGAAAATTCCCATTGCACTCAGAAAAATAAAGCATGTTTAATCTCATAATCTACATTTGATGTCAGTAATAATTTTTTTTATTATAAGTATCTCAGTATATTTCTAAAAATATAGAAAATTAGAGTATATAGAATATAGAAGGCAACTGATATTATAATTGTGGTCTTTTAAGAAGAAAGGAATGTAAGCAATAAAAAACATTGAGGTTCTGTAGTAGAAATTGATGAAGAAGAATCCTAGTGTCATTTATGATATTACTAAAAATGCATAGAATCTCATTAATAAGCAATAATAATTGAGGATCTTAAAGGAACAAGAAGTGTGAAGATCATTTTACTTAAGAATGCTTTCTGAATTCAAATACAGAACTTCTGCAAGGTTCTAAAACCAGTTTTCTCAGCAGTCATCCAACAGTACTTGTCAATCAAACATTCTTTACCAAATGGTCTAAAAAAAACAAGACAAACAAAAAAACACAAACTGTTCTTCAGAAGCAAAGCCTATCTTTCTCACAGGGACATAAACAAGATTTCATTAATAAATGTAACAAAATGCTTCAAGCTAACCCATGTTGATAAAATGTCTTGAATCTTAGCTTTAAGTGGAGCCCTAACATTTTAATATCATTGTGCTACATTTGACTAGATTTACAAAACAACAAGCAAATGTAAATTGACAGGCAACACAATAAGGACTTGAAATTGAAAACATATTTTCAAATATTGAAGATTTAGAGCATAATTGGGTATTTGGACCAGGAAGAAAGTCTGGGAGAAATCACCCCTGAGAATACTGACATGATGGCATGAACAGTGCAGTATGCAGTAAGCCCTTTCCCAACAAAATAACTTATTTAACTGGAGAAAAATATTTAAAAAATTAAAGTCTCTTGAAATATTCCCAAGGGCATACGGGCAAATGAAGAACACTCATTAAAGGAAATCTGCTACAGCTTGGTAAGAAAAGTGAGAAACTGGCATTTGAGCATGACCTTCTTCCTCACCCTTCTCCAAGCTCTGTTTTATGGGAATTCTACTTGGGGTGCTTTACTCTGAGTTGGTGTAGCCAAGAATACAAGGCTGTCTTCCCCTCCCTACCAGAACCCAGTCTAGGGCTGTGGCTTTAACACAGGAGGTACAAGCCACCAGGGTTTCTCATCTTCCCCAGGTCTTTGTTGCAGAAGTTTGATTCCTACTGAGTGTTTTAAGAGGAGGACTGAAGCTTCTTTTACTCACCCAGCTACTTCCTATAGGAAGAGAAACTTTACTCCAGGCACAGCAGGCTGAGAATACCAGGAAGCTGATGGTCCCAGCCTATTTATAGAGCAGAGTTTCCATAACACAAATAGCAATCTGAGAAGACCAAGGGGTACATATTCCCCCAGTGCCCACTTGTAGAGCAGAGATGTCACTCTAGAATAAGGGAACCACTGTTACTCTCTGTAGTTACTGTGTAGTTGTAAAGAGGTTCTGCCTGGGAGAGAGGCACCATATTAGGATAAAGATTCCCACAGCTCTGTCTGAGGAGACTGACTTATTTAGATCAGAGTATAGAGAATTCCATGACTATGGGTGTCTTAGTAGACATCAATGGAAATCTTAATGGAGATCAATTAAGAAAATGCTTGAAGCTCCACGCTAGTAGTAGAAACAAGCAGAAAAACAAAGCAGCCAGGAGTTTAGCAAAGAGAACCAGGGAAGGAGACAGCCAAGAAGAGTCTCCTAGGATTAGTCAGTCCTGAGGACTGACTGGGAAGTTTGAGTGCATGCACTAGTCTGGAAGCACCCAGTAACAACCAGAACCAAATATGGGGCAGACTTGGAAACATTTCCAAGCTACACACAGATTCATCCACAAAGGATGGAAGCATCACTGACACAAGGGACTTAAGGAAACAGATTTACACCCAGATACATCATAATCATAATTTCTGAGTTCAAAGATAAAGGGAATATCTTGAAAGCACCAAGAGAAAAATGACTCATTAGGTACAAGAGAACCATAGTAAGTTAACAGCAGAGTTTTTACCAGAAGTAATGAGGCTAGACTGCAATGGAATGATATATTCAAAATGTTAAAAGTAAAAACTATTGACTAACTATCTTATATCCAGCAAAACTATCTTTCAAAAATGAAGATGATATAAAGACATCCCAGTTAAATAAAGGATGAGAGAATTTGTTATTGATTCTACCTTATCATACTTAAGGATGTTCAAATTGAAAGCAAGCAGCATCAAACAGTAATTTTGTATCCACATGAGTAAACAGAGAGCTGTAATAAGGGTAATTATGTAGGAAATTATAAAAGACAATATGACTGAATATTGTCCTTTTTTCCATTTTTTCTCTTACCTGATTTAAAAATCAATTTCATAAAACTATGTATATAATTGTATTGACTGCCTTAGAACATTTATGTGTAATATATTGGACAATAACAGCACAAAGGATAAAAACAGAAACAAAACTGTATTGGAGGAAGGAAACCAAAAAAAAGTGACAAAATATTATAACTCAAATCCATAAGAATAAATCAAGAGAATCAGAAATGGTAAATAAAATTAATACAACAAACTATAAATACAGGCTTGTTTTCCTTTCTTTAAGATGTAAGATTATACAAGATAACTTTAACAGTGCATTCGTCAGTTTGTAAAATATATGGAATCAACGTATAATGATTCTAGCACAAATAAGGAGGGAGGGAATTAAGCTATATAGGAGTAAATTTTTTATTGTTATCAAGTTAGTATAAATCTGAAGTATATTTTAGTTATTTAAGATGTATATTGTAAGCTCTAGGGCAACCATTAAAATTATTCAAAAATATGATTAAATATTATTCAAGGAATTAAAATATTATACCAAGAAATCTCTATTTCATACCAAGTAGGCAGTGAGGACTAACAGAGAAATAAAATAATGAGAAATAAAAAAACAAAACAAAAGGAAAATGGCAGATATAAATCTAGTTATATAAAAATAACAACAAATGTGAATAGATGAAGCAATACAATTAAAAGGAAGAGAGTATGAGATTAAAAACAAGAACACAAGGTCTGATTTTATCCTGTTGATAGGAAATTTATTTTATTTTATTTTTTTGGAGTTTCAAGCTTTTATTTAAATTCCAGTTAGTTGACATATAGTGTAGTATTAGTTTTAGGAGTAGAATTTAGTGATTCATCACTTGCATGTAACACTTAGTGCGCATCACAAGTGCCCTAATAACCATTGCGAAATAAGTCAGTCAGAGAAAGACAAATACCATATGATTTCACTTATATGGGGAATTTAAGATAGGAAATGCATTTTAGATTCAAATATGCAAATAGCTTGAAGGTAAGAGGATGGAAAAAGATAGATCATGCAAATAGTAACCGTACGAAAGCTGGAGTATCTATAATAATATCAGACAAATAAGGTTTACTACAAAAATTATTACTAGAGAAAAAGAAGAGCACTTACAAATGATAAAAAGGGTCAATCCATTAGGAAGATCTAACAATTATAAACATAAATACACCCTAACAGTAGAGTCCCAAAATAAATGAGGCATAAACTGACAAAATTGAAGGGAGAAATTGGTAATTCAACAATAAAATTAGAAGACTTAAATATGTAACTTTAAACAATAGATAGAACAACTAGATAGAAGTTAGCAAGAAAATAAAACACCTTAACAAAAATGTAAAAATCAACTAGTCCCAACATACATCTCTGGAGCATTTCATGCAACAACAGTATAAACACTCTTTTCGAGTACATACGAAACATTTACAAGATAAACCATATGTCAGGCCATAAAAAAAGGAATAATACATTTAAAAAAATCAAAATCATTCAAAATATGTTCTCTAATCAATATGAATTACATGAGAAATCAATAACAAAAGGAGATTTTGTAAATTCATTAATATGTAGAAATTAAGCAGCATACCCAAAAATAATCAGTGGTTCACAGAAAGGTATGACATACCAAAACTTAGTGAATGCAGCTAACCAAGCAATCATAGGAAAATTTATAGTTATAAACTTCATATGATAAAAGGAAGGATGATCTCACATCAGTCAGCTAACTTTCTACCTTAAGAAACTGGAAAAGAAGAGCAAATTAAGCCCACAGCAAGCAGATAAAAGGAAATGAAAGATAATAACAGAAATAAATGGAAGAAAGATAAAAAGCTAGAGAAAACCAGCATAACCCAAAGTCAACTAATTGAAAAGATCAAGAAAACTGATAGACATTAAGCCAGACTGACCTAGTGAAAAAAGACTAAAGAATTAAATTCAGGAATTAAACAGGAATATCACTACTAACCTTATAGAAATTGAAAGCATTATGAGGGAATACTATGACTAACTATAGGCCAACAGTTAGGTAAGTGAAATGGACAAGTTCCTATAAAGACACAAAGCAACAAAATTGATTGCAAAAGAAATAGAAAACCTGAAATACTTATAACAAGTTAAGATAATGAATTAGTATTTAAGTAAATTCCCACCAAGAAAAGCCCAGACCCAGATGGCTTCACGAGTGAATTTTAGCAAACATTTAAAGAAGACAACCAGTTCTTCATAAACTCTTTAATTAACAAAAATGAAATGATATGTCACAATTCATTCTTTGAGGCTATTAAAACCCAAATATCAGAACCAGACAAAAACACTACAAGAAAATAAAATTCTTTCATGAATATTGACACAAAAAATACTCCAGAAAAAGGTAAACCAAATCCAGGTACGTATAAAAAGGATTATGCAACATGACCAAGTGGGATTTATCTCTGGAACACAAAGTTTGTTTTATATCTAAAAATTAAAAAACTAGTATATTATATTGATAGGATAAAGGACAAAAAATACATGATCATATCAATAGATACAGAAAAAAGCATTTGACAAATACATCAAAATTAAAAACTTTTGTGATGCAAATGATACCATCAAGAAAGTGAAAAGGCAACTCACAGAATGGGAGGGAACATTTGCAAATCATATATCTGATAAAGAACTTATATCCAGAATATATAAGCAACTATTCAAATTGAACAATCAAAGGCCAATGACTCAATTTAAAAATCAGGCAGAGGATTTAAAAGGCAATTTCTCAAAAAAAGACAACTGGCTAATAAACACATGAAAATGTAGCATAATTAGTGTTATGGAACATTCAGCAATAAAAAGTAGTGAGGTCCTGATACATGGTAAAACATAGATGAATCATGAAAACATTACGCTAAGTGAAAGGCAAAACTGAAAGGAATTTTGGAATTCACAGAAACCTCTGATACTTGCGGTTACAGTTTACTACAGGAAAAGGATACAAGTTAAAAATTAGCCAACGGAAAAGGGGCATTGGGTGGAGTTTGGGAGAAGTACTCTTAATGTTTGTGTATGAACGTGGAATATTGCCAGTCATGAAAGTTCACCTGAATCATGGTGTTCAGGGTTTTATTTGGGCTCTATTACATAAGCATGATTGATTGACTGACCAGCCCTCTGGGTGTGGCCTAAAAACCTTCACCCTAAATCACATTATTGTACTATCCATCCTGGCCCAAGACTTCCAGGCAAACATAGACACTCTAGCAAGCATGACATTTTAGAGATTACTTCCGGGAAACAGAGAAAAAGGCCAGACCTCTTTTCAGGCAAGTGACTTTCTTTACTACATGTTAGTTTTGCATTACATTTGCAAGACAACTCCATTCCAGTCTCTGCTCCACTCTCTTCATGTGTGTCAGATTCCTTCTCTTCTGTACTCAGTGAAAAAAAATGTTCCCTTTGTAGAGATGCACTCATTAAATAAGGATGAAGTAGAGATTGTAATGATGTGTAATCTTGGTGTTGCTCATAGCTGTCAGAGAGATCAGATCAACACTCTTGTGATTGTCCAGGTTTATTCAATTTATACGTCATCCTTGAACATTGCTGCCAATGCACTAATCCAGGTGGCAGTGTTTTAAACTATGTATCACTTAAGCACTTTGAGGAGTTAATATTAGTCAATTTTAAAAATACATTAAAATTATATCAACATTGATTTAATAGGGGATGTATGAATCTGTCAAATCCTACTTTTATACCACTGATTTCTTCAATTTTTTGACTTGGGCATTATCATTCTCACATCAAGATTATTTTAACACTCAAATTCCACCCCCATGGGCACTCTCCACTGTGTTCAGGGCACCCCAACTCTGGAATGGACAGACAACAAACAATGTCTACAGGGTTCCTGAGGAGAAAATAATGTTTGTTCATTTCTCTTGCAATTAGCACATTTCTTTTCCTTCTGCTACTGCTCTAACCTCATTTCTCACAAGCATATATTTTAGCTTCATGGGAGGTATTTTCTTTCTGACCCACCTCATCTGGCAGTTTCCACTCCATGCTCCCACCTTTCCCACATAGACACACCAAAGCTTGTTAGGTCATGACTGGTCCCATTCCACTTTATCTCAAAATGCTAGAAAGAACCTCAGAGATCTTGTTGTATCCCAGAGAAATGAAGTGACTTGTTCCAGGTCATCATGTTCTAGAACTCAGATATCTGGCCCTAAGACCAGTTGTTTTTCTATAATAGGAATTTCTTCAATTCCAAAATAGAGCAGCTAATGGAGCAAAAACTACTGAGAGACGGCTCCAAGATTAATAATAAACAGTCGCACATGGCAAAAATATTAAGTGAAAGTTTTTCTTTCTTTTGTTCTAATTTTTTTCTGAAAATGAATGTTTTCTGTATATGCTTGACATTGTCCTGGAAGACACGGATTCAAGAAAATATAACTTTCTTTGTCATGCTATCATATTGATGTTCTTCTGTTCTCAAAATTTTGTCTGTTCCTTATAAAGTGGCAGGAATGAGAATATATTTCTTACAGTTTAGCAGCTTGTAGTTTAACTTGCCACATTTTAAGGAATTCTCCTAGTAAATTTGTAATTGTCTGAGTAAACTATATTTTAAAATTTAATATATAAAACATGAACATTTTATGAACAAACCAATTAGGCCTAATACATTTTTATGCTTCTAAATTAACAAAATTGCTTTAGATATACAAGAGATGCTAAAAGTACACATTGCATTTGTTTCTATCTTCCTTGAAATATCTTTAGCTATAATAAAAAAATGGAAAGATTTTTGATGGCTGCAAATCTTCGTAAATTAAATCTCTATTTCTGTGGGATCCTAGTTCTATCTCAGACATTCTAAAGCAAGTAAACATATGCTTTTTCCTATATGCAAAAGAAATGGCATAGATGGTGAAGGAAACTAATGTTTAAACTCCTGAAATCTTTCCCACCACTTTTAGGATCAAATCCATATTCCGCATCATAGTTTACAAAGCCTAGCATCATTTGGCCACTGCTTTTTGTTCTGACCACCAGCCCTTTGAACTCCTTACTCCAGTCACACTAACAGACTTTTGCTTTTCCAAGCATAGTGTACTTTGTCTCATGGAAAGCCCTTTGGACATGTGGTTTCCTCTATCTGGAATACTCCTTTCTCACCCTCATGATTTAGACATGCTTCTTTCATGTCACAGGTCCTGTTACATAGTAAAAATATCATTACATATTTCTCGGAATGATGAATGAATAAATGAATTGGTAGATGAGTGAGTGAGGGATATAGAGAGCACTTAGTGATGAGAGCAGCCCACGCTCTGCCCTATCCTTCTGACATTCTTGAGTCAGCAGAGACGAAGACTACAAAAGGTGAGGAAGGGAGGGATGTGGGAAGACAGACTGAAGAACTGGAAGATTTGTAGTGGCGGATGAGGATGAAAGGGACAGACCAAAACACCTGGAAGATGTCACACATACCCAGGTCTTGCACAACCCTTTGCAGCAATCCTAATATTCTTTCTGTTTTTCACCATCTTGCTATATATCCGCATACCTGGTATTTTTCTTGGTAGAGTTTTCTTTGGCCTTCTATTTATGTTCTGGAACATAAATCCTTTGGGCAATGCTACTGTAAACATTAGCTCATCATGTCCATTTCTAAACCCTTCTTTCTCCTCATACCCCCACCACTGCTATCTGCATTTGAACATGACTTAGCACTCTGTGGGGCATTTGTTTACTATTATAAATAACCGGTGCTTTTATCAAGTCATCTCTCATCTCAGATCAAGGTCTAAGAAAGATTTCCCCTTGTTTCTAGGCTTTCTTTGCCACAGTCACCAAAGGATTAGAATGCATTTTATTTATATCTTTCCATCAATGTCATTAAGTTCTCCTTACCTAGGTTTCTGTAATCAAGTCAGTTTCTTCTGTCTACACTTGTTCTCTAGCATGCTTAGATACCTTGCTAACCATATTTCTCTTAACTTGACGAATAGTAGGGAAGGTGGGTGAATTAGCTGCTATGCTTGGATGAAGTTGGGTGGATGCTAATGAGGACTTAACAAAATGTAGATGGCAAGGAGCAACAGTGTGTTTGGGTTTCTTCCATGGCACTGAGAGTGTGTTTACCTTGAGCCCATGCCCTCTGGGCAGGGCCCTCTCAGGTCCCAGCTTTTCATGCAACCTGCTCTGCTTATTCTAGTTGGAATTCTCTTTTATCTGATATCATGAATGACTAAAGGTTATGCGACTTAAGTCACAGTTTCTGTTTTTGGAATTTTTATTAATATATCCTTACCTAGTCTCTTCAGCTAGACTATGATTCTCCAAAATAACATGACCTTCATGGTTAGGGTGATACCTCAAATATATTTTGTACCTCTAACCATATCTAAGATAATTTTAAATACAAATATAAAATGCCCAAATCTATAAAATGGAAAAGGGCTTCAGTAGGTTAAAAATACATGTTTATTAAGTACCTATTATAGGAGTATTTTTATGGAATGCAGTAAAAACCCTGCTTTTAAGGAACTGAAACTTATTTGGGGGGAAGTTATAGCGTACAGTTTAAAAGTACAAAAATGTTCTATAGGGATTTATAGGATGAGTTCCAATTTAGAGATGGGTGTTATCCAGAGACTCATAAAGGAGGCCTTGAAAGATGAGTAGGATTTGATGGGTGGGAAAGAGGAGGCACATTCTATACTGAGGAAATAATTTTTTTTCTACAAAGTGTTTTCAATAGAAACTTGGTTTTAATGAATATTATTAGTCACTTAAAAGGATTTTGTGTGTAAATATGCCTAGAGAGTACTGAGCTAAAAGAGAGTTCTTATTGTATTTATTGTATGATTTCACACAGTATTTCTTATTATGATAAGTAATATGAATCTTTAAGACCAGCACAGAGAAAGTATTTTCATAATTTAATTTATTTTGAAACCATTATTTCCAAAAGTATCTCTTGGGACTACTGTTCCCTAGAGCACACTTTAGGAAATGATGAGCTGGATGAAAGACTTCAAGACATGAACATGTGTGGGTGTTTTGTGGACTCCTCAATAGCTTGTGATGACCAATTCACAGTAAATTTTTGTGGTGGTAATAATTAAAGAACTATTGATGTAAGTATAGGTTGAAACATAGTAAAAAGCCTAATTTTAATCTTCCTTCCTAACTTATGGAGAGGCACTAAAGGTTTCTGAGTATCAGAGTGAGATTATCCAATGAGTACTATAATTCTGGGTTTAAATGTGAAGAATGCATTGCAGAAACCAAACATTTATGACAGAAAACCCAATTAGGAGGCTAGTACAGTAGTACAGGTGAAGATAATGAGGATATGAACTAATACAGGGGCAGCAAGTGTAGCATGGAAAGGACAGATAGGAGGCATCATAAAAATAGGATAGGCAGAAGTGGAAAAGATTGCTCACCTTTAAAAACCTATTAATGAAATTCACTGCATTAATAGATTAAGGAGAAAAATCTGCAATCATCTTGACTATATCAGCAATTATTATGTAAAATTCAATACTTATTCCTGCTTTTAAAATAAAGAAAATATACTCTCAGAGTAAATGTGGAATTGATGTAAACATTCTTAACTTAATAAAGAAAATTTACCAGAAGCCTATAGCAAATAGGCTATTTTATGGTTTTACATTAGAGCCATTTTATTATAGTTAAGATTTATTGGAGGTCTTAGCCTGTGAATAAGATAAGAAAAGGATTAAAAGAAACAAAGACTGTGAAACAAAGGTGGGTAATATGATCTTCTGTATATAAAAATCTCCCAAATATTTAGACATATTATGAGAATAAACATAATTTATATAGGATGGTAAATTGCAGCTTTCTAAATGCTATTCCAAAATTTGTAGCATGACTTTACTTGATACTAGAAGCTAGAAACCCTAAAGTTATATTTACCAAACTCTCTTTCAGCTCACATTCCACATATGATCTGGGTTTCTCAAGCAGATACTCACAGGAGATATTTAGAGCTGAAAATGAGGCAGAGAACATGTTTCTGTTATTCTTTCTGAAAGTGAGAGTTGGAAGAGCATTTGGTTTTCTCCAGTAGCAGTAACACTATCCTAGTGTTTGGACCCTCCCCACTTTGTAGCTGCTGAGAGATTTTCATCTTGGAGGCGAAGGAAGTGTGCCCCAGAGTCAGCAGCTGTGGATGAGGTTCTTCATGCCTGGGTTGTAGCTGAACTCTGGTCCTGAAGTCAGTATTTGGACAGTGATTTTTTTTGATTTTCCAACATTCAATTTATGGCAGATTTTTGTTCCCTTGGCAGATCAGTTCTAAGAAGCTATTCTGGGTGTCACTCCTGGAAGCTCAGCCTAGAGCTTGTTCATCTGGCCTTTTCTACAGTTTTTTAAGCACTTAATTCCCTGTATTAAATCCTTTTCTTCGGGTTAAGGGGACTAGAGTGGTATCTATTATCTATAAGCCCCTGACTGATAAAGTTAGGTTGCCTGTTATAAGATTAATATGATTCAGTTTCCATTTCTATAAAAGAACAGTTTATAAATAAATTTTAAAATGTCATTTACAATAGCAATAAATGGTGCGTGATCTTTATAAAGAAAATTACAAAAGCTTACTTGAATACATTAAAGAAAACATAAAACATGGAAAAGTATATGTTGCTCACAGGTATGACGATCCAATGTTAAAATGTTTGTTCTCTTAAATTGAAATTAAGATTCAACAGATTCCTCCCCCAAATGAGAGTAGGCTCTGTGTGTGTGTGTGTGTGTGTGTGTGAGAGAGAGAGAGAGAGAGAGAGAGAGAGAGAGAGGGAGAGAGAGGGAGAGAGAGAGGAATTTGACTGTCTGTTCAAAAATTTGAAATTAAAGCGCCAAAATAGTTTGGACCAATTTATATTAACTTAATTACTGAATGACAGTGACAACCATATTGACTTTATTACTGGATTTTTGAAGTAAATCATGATTTTAAGTAAAGTAAGTCCCTCCACTTTCCTTTTCCTCATTAAGAGAAGCAGCTTACCAGAAAACTTCTGAAAATTAGTGAAATTTATATCTTTACAACTTAAGTCTTCTAATTTTTGAACATGATATATTCCTAATATCCCTTTCTCAATTCTCTCAATTATATTAGTTTCGTGAGTCTTACACATTTTTTCATTAGCTATATTAATAAATATTTTTTTATCATATGGCATGGTATTATGTTGTAGGTTTCACTTTCTAGCTCTCTGTTGACGTTGAATAGAAAAAAGCACTATATTCACTTGGTGTCCAGCCACCTGGATAAACACACTTGTTAATTTCTATAGTTGATATGTTTACTCTTTCAGATTTTTTATGTACAGACTCATGTCAGACATATCATCTAAGAACAGCACCTTTTTCTTTCATTCTAATGCTTGTCCCTTTTTTTTTCTTATGTTTCTAGTGCCTTATTGCACTAATTAAAATCTCTAGCACAATATTGAATAGAAGGGATGATGGTGGGCATCTTCATTTCAGTTTTGAGGGAAAGTTTGTAATGTTGCTATTGACTTTGATGTTTGGTCTAGGGGTTTTGTAGAAAATTTTTTCAGATAAGTGAAATGCCATTCTATTCCTAATTTGCTTAGAGTTAGACCATGAATAGGGTTGGATTTTCTTTCACCATCCAAATACAATCATGTGATTTTTCTTCATTATTTGGTTAATTTGGTGTCTTAGTCCATTTTGGGCTAATATAACAAAAATGCTATAGATTGAATGTCATAAACAGCAGATATTTATTTCTTGCAGTCTGGCAGCTAAGAAGTCTAAGATTAAAGTACCTACAGATTCTGTGTCTTGCAATGTCCCATTTCCTGGTTCAGAGAAGGGTGTCTTCTCACTGTGTCCTCACATAGCAGAAAGGGTGAAAATGCTTTCTGGTGTTTCTTTTATAAAGACACTAATCCCAGTAATGGGTGTGCCATTCTAATGATCTAATCACCTCCTAAAGTCCAGCTCCTAATATCATCCCCTTGGGCTTTAAGATTTCAACATACGAATTCTGGTGGGGACATAAACATTCAGTCCATAACGTGTAGTACATTACATGGATAGATTTTGAAATATTCAACCAAACTTCTATTCCTGGAATAAACACAATTAGATGCTGATATGTTATCTTTTAAAATATTTTTCTAGATTTGGTTCGCTAATATTTAGAACCTGTGCGTCTGTGTTTATAATTGAGTGTGGTCTATAATTTTCTTTGCTTTTATAGTTCTTTCTTTTAGTATGATTTTATTTTATTTTAATTTTTTTATTATTATGTTCAGTTAGCCACTGTGTAGTACATCATTAGTTTTTGACATAGTAACCTCTTTGACATCGGCCACAGCAACTTCTTTCAAGACACATCTCCAAAGGCAAGGGAAACAAAAGTAAAAATGAACTTTTGGAACTTCATCAAGATTAAAAGCTTCTGCATATCAAAGGAAACAGCCAATAAAACGAAGAGGCAACCCACGGAATGGGAGAAGATATTTGCAAGTGACATTACAGATAAAGAGCTAGTATCCAAGATTTATAAAGAACTTCTCAAACACAACAGTCAAAAAACAAATAATCCAGTCAAAAAATGGGCAGAAGACATGAACAGACACTTCTCCAGAGAAGACATACAGATGGCTAACAGACACATGAAAAAATGCTCAACATCACTAGCCATCAGGAAAATACAAATCAAAACCACAATGAGAGACTACCTTTTACCAGTTAGAATGGCAAAAATTAACAAAACAGGAAAGGGGAACCCTCTTACACTGTTGGCAGGAATGCAAGCTGGTACAGTCACTCTGGAAAACAGTATGGAGGTTCCTCAAGATGTTAAGAATAGAGCTACCCTAGGACACAGAAATTACACTACTAGGTATTTACCCTAAAGATACAGATGCAATGAAAATAAGGGGCACATGCACCCCAATGTTCATAACAGCAATGTCCACAATAGCCAAACTGTGGAAGGAGCTGAGATGTCCTTCAACAGATGAATGGATAAAGAAGATTTGGTACATATATACAATGGAATAATTAGCCATTAGGAAGGATGAATACCCACCATTTACATTGACATGTAGGAACTGGAGGGTATTATGCTAAGTGAAATAAGTCAAGCAGAGAAAGACAATTATATGGTTTCACTTATCATATGTGGAACAAGGAATAGCACTGAGGACCACAGGGGAATGGGGAGAAATCAGAGAGGGAGACAAAGCATGAGAGACTATGAATTCCAGGAAACAAACTGAGGTTTTCAGAGGGGAGGGAGGTGGGAGGATGGGGTAGCCGAGTGTTATATGCAGCTTTTATAGTTCTTTTAAGGTTTTGGTATCAAGGTTATTCTGCCCTCATAAAATTTTTCTATTTTCTTTTTCTTTTATATGGAAGTTTTGTGTTTGGCATTGCTTCTTTGAGTATTTGATGGAATTCACCAGTGAAGACGTATGAACCTAGAGTTTTTGTGGATATGATTTTAATTACAGATTCCATTTTTGCATGGGATGAGTGAGGGAGAAGCCCCCACATCTGTTAGAAGGAACAGTGATAGAGAAGAGAGTCAAGAGTCCCCTTTGCGTGGGATGAGTAAGGGAGAAGCCCCCACATCTACAGATTACATTTTTAATAGTTATATGAAAATTCAGTTCTTATTTCCTCTCATGTCATTTTGGTTAATTATGTTTTTTCCTAGGAATTTTTCTTTGAATTAAATTTTTGATTTCTTATTTATAGTTCATAATATTCTCTTGCTCTCTTTTTAAAAAAACTAATTGACATTTTAGAAAACACATCTGTAGTCTTTAAAAGTTTACTCATGCCCCCTTGATTCCTTCTTTGCATCTCTTCCCTATCTGGATTTTCAGATAGGCCCATAACTACTGATCTACTTTTGTTACTATATATAATTTTGCAATTCCTAGAATTTTACATAAATGGAATTATAAAGTATATACTCTATAATTTATTTGGCTTCTTTCACTAAGCATAATTAGTAATGTCAATTACATGTAATTAATTACATATGTAATATAATTATATATGACTGTAATAGCAATTATATCAAATAATTTATTCCTTATTGTTCCCTAGTATTATTCCATTGAATGGATATGCCCCACTGTGTTTATTCATACTCTTATTGATGGACAATGGGTTGCTTCCAGTTTTTGAATCTTACACATAAAAATACTATGGACATTCATGTATAAGTTTCTTTATGAACTCATGTTTTCATTTCTCTTGGTAAAGTATCTAAGAGTGGAAAGTCTGAATCATATAGTAGCTGTATATTTGATTTTTAAGAAACCATCAAGCTGTTTTTCATAGCGGTTGGTCCATTTTACATTCTGCACAATAGTCCGTGAAAAATTCCACTTCTATCACATTCTTACCAACACCTGGTATGCTTAACCTGTTTACTTTTACTTATTCTAAGAAGTGTAGTGGTAGCTCATTCTGGTCCTACCTTGAATTACCCTAATGGCTAATGTTGTTTAGCATCCTTTCATGTGTTTTCTTGCCGTATCTTATTAGGTTAAATACTGCTTTAAATATTTGGCCTCTTTTAAAATGCGTGCTGCTTGTTTCCTTATTGTTGAGTTTTGAGAGTTCTTTATATAGTCTAGATACAAGTTCTTTATCAGATACATGATTTGGAAATGTTTTCTCCTACTTAATGCTTTGTACTTTACTTCTCTTAACACTGTCTATGGAAGAGCAGAAGTTTTAATATTAATAAGATCCAATGTATCAACTTGTTTTTTCATGGATTGAGTTTTTGATATTCAAAGAAATCTTTGCCTAATCTCAAATCACTGTTTTTTTCTTAAGTTTTCTTCTAGAAATTTTATACTTTGGAACTTTACATTTAGGTCTGTGATCCATTTTGAGTTAACTTTTATATATGACATGAGGTATGAATCAAAGTACATTTAAAAATATGATTCAATTTTTATAGGACCATTTGTTGAAAAAATTATATCTCTGCTGAATTGCCTTGTACCTTTGTTGAAGATGTATTGTTCATATGTATGTATTTCTGTATACTCTGTTAAGTTCCATTGAGTTGTCTATTTTTTTACCTATAACAAATTACCTTGATTACTGTGGTTTTAAAATATATCTTGAACTCAGGTGCTTTTAGTCTGCCAATTTTTTCTTTTTCAAAATTGTTATGGATAGTCTAGATTCTTTCCATTTCAAATCATATGAATTTTAAAGATTTTATTTATTTATTTGGGAGAGATATAGCAGGAGCAGGGGGAGGGGTAGAGGGAGAAGACAGACTCCCTGCTGTGTGGGAAGCCAGATGCAGGATTTGATCCCAGGATCCTGAGATCATGACCTGAGCAGAAGTCAGATGCTTAACTGACTGAGCCACTGAGGCCCCCCTCCATATGAATTTTAAAATCAAGTGTCTGTTTCTTAAAAAGAAAAACAAAAAACCAAAAAACAAAAAAACTGCTACGATTTTCATTGATTTTGTGTTTTATCTGGAGACAAATTTAGGAAGAATTGACATCTTAATAATATTAATTCTTCCAACTTACAAACATTATATCTATTTCCATTTATTTAGGTCTCCCTTAGTTTCTATGTTCTGGATACCTGTGGGGTCCTTTCGATCTCTGGAGTTCTTCCTTTGTGCTTCTCTTTCCTCTCTGGTATTCTGTCTTGAGACTTCAGTTCATGGGTCTCTTTGGAAAATTATCTCTGTCCCCTTCACTAGTGCGTGTCCACCAGCCTCCACCTGGGTTTTCCTTCTTCCACTGTGACCTGGAAACTTGATCAGAGCACTGAGCTTGAACAATTGTAGGTCTCACCTCTTTTGTTTCCTCAGTATTGGCTCTCACACATAAAACTACTATAAATATTTGTGTACGGGTCTTTGAAAGAACAGGGTTTTCTTTGTTTCTTTTGGTTCAGTAGCTGGGAGTAGAAAGGTTAAGTCATATGGTAGCTGAGTGTGTAAATGAACAGTGTTTTGTAAAACTTTTTTTTTTCGTGTATTTCTTGGCTGTTTCGTACAAGAAGGTAAACACAGTTCCTGTTATTCCATCCTGGCCTAGAGTAGCTCTTATGACTGTTGATCTGTAGTAATTTGCCTGCCTTCTTGATTTGATATTGGTTATTTCTGTCTTCTCTTTTTTATTGGGATTAGTTTCTTTAAAGTTTTATTAATTTATTGATATTTTCAATTAATGATCTTTTGGCAACTTAGTTGGTCTTCTCTATGGTGTGTTTGTTTTCTATTTTAACATCTTCCATATTTTATTTCCTCTTTTCAACCTCCTTTGGGTTTAAATTAGTGCTATTATGAATTTTTTTTAAATTGCTTAAAAGAAAATGTATAATAAAGATCACCCAGTCTATGCTTACAGCCATAACCTGAGTAACAAGCTCAATTACTACAAATAAATAAGCTCTTCTAGTTACTTAATTAGGCCTTAGTATCTAAACAACCAAATAATTTGCCTAAATAAATAAGAAGAGGGAGGCAGCCCTATACACTATTCAGGGCCTGACACATCATTTTTGTCTTAAAGCTGTAACTGCTCATCAGGCATTTATTAAGCTTTATAAGTATATAGAGAACTCTAGTTCCAAGAGCTGTGTTCTGTACTCTCCAAAAATATCTCTTGGGAATTAACACAAAATTTAAGTCCTCACAATAGTGATTTTATTAAATTAGTTGCTTTATAAAACATTGCAGATGTCATAATTGTTAACATAACAGTTTACCAAACTGTGGTCAACTGGTTTGCTGTGTATGTTTTATAAAGGAAAGGAAATGCCAAAACCCTGTTAAAGTTGTTCCACTGCAGCCTAGGAGAACAAAGGAGAATTGTTTCTCAGGCACTTAAATCAGGGAAATAAAACAGGTAAAGAGCTTCCCTCCCCCATTTGAAGCACTCCATCAGTAGAACAGTCTGATAAATAGAAACTAGACAGTCTTTGCATTCGAGAGATTCCACAAGTTGTAATGCAGTGCAACAATGGAGAGGTTTACCTTCTCCAGCTTCAAAGTTGGAAGGTTTTGGTCATTTAATTTTTAAATATCAAGCTATTATGAATTTTTTAAGATGGATGGTTAGAGCATAGATTTTTTTCAGTCTTTTTATATATTTAATGCTATAAGTTTTCTTTTAAATCTAATTCAGCTAGTTTTGAGATATCGCATTTTAATTAGTATTCCATTTAAAATATTTTATAATTATGATGTCCACTTTAAACTATGTATTGTTTAAAATTTATTTATTAATTTTCCAAAGTACAGGTAAATTCCAATTATGTTTTGTTATTGATTTTCTCTATGAGAAAAGCACTTATAATTTCAAATCTTTCCAAATCATTGATATCTGCTTTGTGGCCAAGCATGTAGTCACTTTTTGTAACTGTGATTTTTAGAAAGTGTACGTTCAGAAGTTCTGGATATATATATGTTTATATAGATCTAAGGTGCTATATATTAAAGGTGTCCAGGTGTTCTGTATCTCTACTGATTTTTTATTCTATTAGTTATTCTATTAGTTACTCTGAAATGTGTGTTTTTATTCCCTTACTGATTGAGAATTTGTAATTCTGTATAGATTTCCATTTTATTCTGTTAGTTTTAGCTTTATGTTATTAGTTGCAAACATATTTAGAATTGTGATAAATTTATTATTCAATCATTAAAAATATAATCTTTATCTCTAATAATATTTCCCTTAAATTCTATATGGTAGAATATCAATATACATATATAAGAGCAAAACAACTGATAAAACTAGCCAGATTGACCAGAAAAGACACAAGTTTCCAATATCAATAATTAGAGCAGTGACAAAACTGAAGATTATATATATATTAAAAAGATACAAAGTGTAAATTAAGAATGAAATCATGTCAATAATTTCAACTCAGAGATATTAGACAAAATCTCTGAGGATAGAAACTACCAAACCTAAATAGATATATCTATTAGAGAAATTGTTTAATTTGTGTTTAGCAACCTTCCCACAAGGAAAACTTGAGGGCCATGGCTTTCCTGGGAAATTACACCAAGCATTAGTGAAGAAATATTGCCAATTATGGGAAATAGGGAGATATATGAAAACTACCATTATACTGCTACCAAAGCCAGAAAGATATTAATAAAGATGCTACCAAAGATGAAATAACAGACCAATATTTTTCATGAATGTAGATGTAAAAATTCTTAAAATTTTAGTGAATTCTAATTGAATGGTATATAAAAATGATAATATTTTATGGCCAAGTGGGGTTTATCTCAGGAATGTAGGTTGGCATAGCATTTTAAAATCAATCACCATAATAACAGACTAAAACAGAAAAAAATATAACTAATACAGAAAAGCAGAAAGAGTATTTGGCAAAATCTAATATCTACTCCTGGTAAAAACTCTCAGGAAGCTAGTATCAGGATCTTTCTCAACCTGACAGAGGTCAGTCACAGAAATGTACAGATACAAAAGACCTGTCCACTAAAAAACTACAAAACATTGTTGAGGGAAATTAAAAAAGACCTAAATAATGAAGAAATACACTGTATTATTGTCTTAGAAGGTTTTTATTATTAAACTATGACTTTTCCCAAACTGACCTATTAATTTAATGCAGTTCCAATAAAATCCTAAGCCAGAATGATTATAAAATAGATATGTAAATGCAAAGGCCTAGAAAGCAAAAAACAAATAAACAAATTTAAAAAGTTTGAAAAACAGAAGTTGGAGGACTTAAGATGCTTATTATAGAGCTACAGTAACTAAAAGAGTATGATACTGGCACAAAGATAGACAAAAAGATCAGTGTAACACAGCAGAGTCCAGGGAAAAAAAATCCATATTTATATCATGACCAGATTTTCAATAAAGATACAAGGAACTGTTTTAGATAAAGAATGTTTTTTCAACAAATGGTGCCAGAACAATTGACTATCCAAATACAAAATGGTGAACCTCTATTGATACCTCATAGCATAGATAAAATTAACTCAAAATGAATCACAGTGTAAAATCTAAAACTATAAAACTTATAGAAGAAAGCATAGGAGAAAAATCTTTGTGACCTCGACTTAGGCAAACAGATATGACACCAAAGCATAATCCATAAAAGAACAAATTGATAAACTGGATTCAATCAAAATTACTTACTGCTCTTTGAAAGACAATGTTAAAAGAATGAAAAGTCATGCCACAAATTGAGAAAAAGTATTTGCAAACATATATCCAATAAGAATTTGTTTCTAGAGTATATAAAGATATCTTAAAACTTAATAAGAGAAACAACAACTTGGTTTTTAAAAAGTTTTTAAATTTTTTATTATTTTTTTATTTTTTGACTTAATACAACTCTTTTTATTTGCTTATAATTCTGAGAGTCATTAGTTTTGGCTGGCCTTGGCTGTATTCAGCTGGGCTGTTCTTCTGCTGATCTCTTCTAGGGTTATTCATGAGGCTGTAGTCATTTGCTGATTTGTTAGAGGCTGTTTGGTTTAAGATGGCTTCTGTCACATGTCTGGTGGTTGGTGTTGGGTTTTGTCTGGGTCTCTCTTCTCATGGTCTGTTATCCTCAAATAGGATAGCTTAAGCTTCTTCATATCAAGAGGACAAAAGTGTAGCTTGAAGTATGGTTTCCTCTGTTTTGGGTGGTTCTTTCCCTGACCTTAGGCAGTTTCTTCACATGCATGTGAAGATTAATAGCTGAATACTCAAGGGGGACCCTCTGAAGCTCTCTGCCCATGAACTCCAGTTGACTTGCTCTCTTCAGACTCCCAGCTTCATTTCCTCAAATCAGACAGACCATACATCTTTTTAAATTAAAGATATTTATTAATTTTAAAAATATAGAAATATTTAAGTATGGATTTTAAATAAAAGAAGATATATAGATAGCAAATAAGCATATGAAAATTGGCTCATGATTAGTCATTAGGGAAATGCCAACTAAAACTGCAATAGATACCATTCAGAACCACTAGAATGGCTAAAATTAAAAATGAACAAACAGACCAAAAGACAAAATGCCAAGTGTTTGCCAAGATAGGGACAAACTGGAACTCTCATACACTACTGATGGGTATATAAAATTCTACAACAATTTTGAGATGTTTGGCAGGCTCTAAATAAGGTATATATACATCAACCTCATGATCCAGCTGTTCCAATTGTAGATATTTCCCCAAGAGAAATTAAAGGATATATTCACAGAAAGAACTGTCCATAAATGTTTATAGCAACTGTATTTGTAATAGCTAAAAACGGACAACAACTCAGATGTCCATCAACAAACGAATTAATAAATGGGAAAAACAGAGCAAAATTCCATGATTATAATAGCTGCGATGACATGATTTGGCGTATAACACATTTGGACATTGGCTTCTGTCTTCTGTTTGATCCACTTTCATATGGTTTCAGGCAAAAGTCCTAATTATCTTTACGAAGAAGGAGGTGAACATGAAGGGAACAGTAGAACTAGGTAGGGAAAAAGAAACTTCTCTTAGGAAATGGTATGCGGAGGGCAAGTCTCCAATATTTAGTTTCCCTTATATTTTTTCAGTCCACTCTCCACTGAGCAAGATAATGTTGCTAGTGCCAGCCAACTAGGAGACCCCTGGAATTACTGGCATTGTCCTCTTAGATTTAGTTAGCCATAGTGTATCAGTCAGGGTTTTCCAAAGAAGAACCAATTAAATGTATATGTATACAGAGAGAAAGAGTTTTATTTTAAGGAATTAGCTCATGAGATCATGGAGGCTGAGAAATCCCACCATTTGACATCTATATGCTAGAGTCCCAGGAAGGCCATTGGAATAATTCCAAATCAAGCCCAAAGGCCTGAGAACCAGGGGAGCCAATAGCGTGAGCCCCAGTCCGAGTCCAAAGGCCCACGAGCAAGGGGAGCCCCTGGTAAGTTCTGGTCTGAGTATAGGAGACCGATGTCCTAGCTTAAGCACGTAGGCAGAGAGCTAATCCTTCTTTACTCTACTTTTTTGTTCTATTCAGGCCCTCAGTGGATTGGGTGATGTCCACTCACACTGGGGAGGGCAATGTGCTTTAGTCACTTTACTGAATTGAATATTAATCTCTTCAGAAACACTCTCACAGACTCACTGAGAAATAATGTTTAGCCAAGTATCTGGGTACCTTGTGATCCAGTCGAACTGACACATAAAATTAACCATCATACACAGATCCCAGAATATTTCCCATGGGCACTTGAGTTAGAGCAGAAAACAGACCCCAAGTGCAACAAACTGTTGCCAAGACCTGCATAGACTTGATTTGCATTGACAGACCTCAAACTTCTGACAGGCTAGGTATGCTGACTCAAAAAACCCACCTTTTACACGAATTATAATTCTTCTTGTTATTGATATTATTTATTTTGAGTTTTCAAAATACATGAAACATGTATGACAAGATGGGTTTGTAATTATAAGGAGATCTTATATAGTGAAAGGGAGAAAAAATAAACCAGGAAAAATGGACAAATATATAGAAAAATACAAATGGCCAATAAACTTTGTGAAAAAAATGTCAAGCTGTACTAAAAAAACAGAAATGCAAATTAAAGCATAATAATACCAATTTTTGTTCATCAGATGGGAAAAATTATTTTGAAAGATTGAAAATTTTGTTTTGATGTGCTTGTGAGGAAGCAGGCATTATCTTCCAGTGTTGGTAGAAATGGAAATTGGCACAAATGTTTTTGAAAGGCAATTTTCTAGAGCACACATAACCTTTGACCCAGCAATTTTAGACTCTGCTAGAGAAATAGTCATGCATGGACACAAACTTATATACAGATATACTCATTTTGTCATTGTTGTAAGCAGTAAAAAAATGGATATGTACTGAATGTTTTTTAATAAAGATAAGATTAAATAATTTATGATTTATTTAGATTATTTAGTACTGTGTAGCCATTACAAAGAAGGTGATGGATGTGTTCATACCGCCATAGAGATAGTGCCAAGATACACAGTTATGTGTAAAAAAGTCACAGAAATATATCTTTGATAGGATTCTATTTATTAAACTAAGACTTGTGTATGCAGATAGGCATATTTGTAGTGCATTAAAAATAATCTAGAAGAAAATATTCCAGGTTAGCCTTGAACAATTGTTTTCTTTAAGGGAGGAGGTGGAAATGAAGTGGCAAGGGGCCAAAAGGCACTGTTACAACCTTACAATTTTATCATTTTTTGCCACTGAAAAAATATAAATAAAGTAACAAAAAAATTAATGTGATTTGGCATCTAAGTAAAATGTATGCATGGATGTATTGGAATCAAATGACAGTATTTCTAAGAGATTCAGAATTTGGATACAATGGCATTCAGTGAAAGATATGAGGAAAATTTTACTTGAGAAAAGAAAATTGTTATTATTTCTGTTATTTTGCACTTGCTGATTTTTTTTTGTTCTTTCAGATTAACAGAGTGCTCTTCCACTGTAGTTATGTAAAATGCTATACTCATTATCATGAATATCAGTATCAGACTTTTTCACTGAACACTAAAGTCATACTGGAGCCTATAAGAAGTAAATGAAGACATAGTTAAAACTACATTAAAAAATATGAAATTCTCTACCCCAAAGAGTGTCATACCTGCTTATATAAGATAGGTTTTCAGTTGTGTTGTCTGTTCGTCTATGTTTTCTTCTTTTCTTAAAGATACATAGTAAACTAAAAACAGAGCTTTTAAAGGTGAATAGTTCAACAAAGGGGAAAGTTCATTTCAAGCAGAAAGAGTAAGAGTAGAGGAAGATCAGATGGTACAATCATAATTCTACACCAATAATCTCTTTACTCATGTTTGAAGAGGAGAGTTTTCTGCAAGGGATGAGACGGGATGGGCTGTTTTTAGAACTTCTTGAGAATAGTTCCTTGACAGTTTCTTTGGCTGGTAGATACCACCCCGGCATTTAGAATAGGCTGCTTATCTTTCCAAATAGGACTTGGTTGTGGAAAAATCAGGTGAGTTATGATAAAGCTACTAGGTCTCAGTTTGGGGGCCAGTCGGAAATGATCTGAAGGCTGAAGAACAGATGACCTCCTAAAATAAACAAGTCCCTTCCCAATTAGGATCTCTTCAGGACAATTAGAAGCAATCTCAGCCTATAGACCTTACCTGGCTATTAAGGGAAATGAGGAGCATGGGATCACATCTGTAAGATTTTAAAGTCAACTTTATGAAGAATGTCTAAATATATGTCAGATCTAAAGTGAGACACTACACTAAATTTATTCTAGAATATAATTTCTGACACTCTTACATATCAACTAGGATTAGAGCTGTTAATGTTAACCAGGACCCATAAAAATTTAAGAATATGCAGAGAAGGCAAATTGTAGGAAAATCTTTAGGGCACTTTTTCAACCTGTTATTTTGTTTGTTGCACATACCATTGCATAGATAATAAAAACAATGAAAGTAAAATTTAAACTCAAAAAGGAACTTATGTCTACTGATCCAAATTTTAATGGGACAGAGATATTATCAGTTAGATAAAAGACCCATTTATTAGCAAATGAGTAAGTCTGCAACCACCAGCAAGCAAATATAGTACAAACACAATGCTACTGATCATCTTGTACCTGGGTTAACAGCTGATTTCGTAAGCAAATAAGCAAATGGAAAGTAAATTTATGTTATTCATGATCTCCTAAAGATTACATTAAGGACATAATTAAAAGGATGATAATCCTAAAACATCTGGGTTCCATTTACATATCTTCATTTGGGAGCATAGAGAAAATTATCCTTTAGAACAGTATGATCTGGGTTATAGGACTTGACAAAAATGAAAAAAAATATTTTAAATCTTCTTTCTGAGGATTCCTTCCAATGGACTGTGTTTAGTGCCATTTTCTTTCCTGGTGCTCTTTTTACTTCACTAACTGCTTTTCTTCTGTAATCTTCACTGGATTCCCTGTTTTTCTCTTCCTACCACCTCCATGTCATCATTTTCTGTGAGTTACCTTCTCTGTATAAGTAGCTTGGAAAACATGAATATTCTAATGACTTTAGCTCTGTCTTCATTCCCAGTCCTTTCTTTTAGCTTCATTAAATGTTTCCCAATACTTGTACATGTCTTTAGTTCAAGTCAGCTCAATTCAGCTTGACTTCAGTAAACATAATTTTTATCCTTGTTTGATACTGTGTTGGCTACTAGGGATTTCAAGATGAATAAAACCTGGTACCCATTTATAAGAAGTTAAGTGTTAAAACCAGATGCCTATACAAATAGCCACGATGCATTATATTGCAACATTTTTGCCACAGAGTGGTGACAATTTTAATTCATACAACTGGGGCAAAGAGAGGCTTAGAAAAATGTGATCTTTAATCTAGGTTTGAATAATGAGTGCATTTAAGGGGCAAACAAGAGTAGAAGGAGAACTTTATAGTCTGGGAAAAAAGTAGGCATAAAACGTGTACATTGAAGTACCTAGTGCATTTGAAGGTCAGTGAAAAATCAGTGTGGTTGGACCATGGTGTTCTTGCTGGAACTGTGTGGCAAAGTAGCCTAAAGTCAGGCTTGAAGAAATTTGTGTTAGGCTTAGGGGCTCTCCTACAGTTTTTGAGAAAGTGGTTGATATGACTGCACAATATAGTAGCAATGTAAAAAAAAATACTTTGGAGAAAAATTGAAATGAAGGTAGATTTAAAAAATTAGATCTGTTGCAATAATCCCAAGAAAATAATAAAGATAGATATTAGGCAAGTGAAAATATGGGGGCTGGAGGAAAGAAGATAATTTTAAGAGCCTTTTAAATAGTAATCCATATGATTTTGAAAAGCAAGGAGAATTTTTAATGTTCAGGGACACATGGCGGTGGTTGAGGAATGGAAGATATCAGGAATTACTTAAATTTTTATCTTGGGCACCACTGATAGTGATGCCATTAACTGAGTGAACCTGTAAAAAGGGATAGGATTGGGTGGAAAGGTAGATTCTATTTTTTGACCTCTGGTCATCAGGTGGAAGTATGCAGTAGAAGTTAGCACAATTATTCTGTAACTTAAGAAAGAGATGAGGATAGAGATAGATCTTTAGATGGCATCAGCATAAATGTGGTAGAGAAGCCTTAAGAGTGAATAAATTATGCAGAGAAAGGGTTAATTCTTTATGAATGAGAGGCAAGAATGTAACACTGGTGAAAAAGATGAAATCATTACCTAAGGAAAAGGCAGAAGGGAAGATCCAGTAGGTCAAATTTCACATGATCATCTTTTTGGCTTTTAAAACTTCATTTGCGGGGAGGAGTTAAGATGGCGGACTAATGGAGGGACCCTGAGCTTGTCTTGTCCCTTGGACACAGCGAGATCAATATCAAACTATTTTGAACAACTGGGAAATCGATCTGAGTGTTAAGAAAACAATCTGCACCATTGGAGGGAGAGAACTTGGCAGATGGAATGTTCAGAGTCATGAATTGGGGGAGAGGAAAGCCGCAGGGTAGGAAAGAAAGGGAACCCTTTTCACAGAGTGAAGTCAGGGAGGGGGAGAGAGCTGGAGAGAGTGAAGCAGGTAGGGGACTGCACAATAAGCCATGTAAGGAGATCCTCTTGATAAAGTTTTAGAATATAGGTGAGGTTCGGTGGTGTGGAGGTCCAGAGCCTACGACCAAGAAAGAATTCTGAAGTCTCTGGTGCAAAAAGGTGATTTTATTAAGCACGGGGACAGGGCCCGTGGGCAGAAAGAGCTGCTCTGAGGTGTGGTAGATTACATACTTGGGAGCTGGGGAGGTGAGGACAAAGGGGGTGTCCAGAAGGACTGTCATATCCTAAAGAAGACTCTCAGGATAATGGAGACCTGGTTATTGTCAAGCCAAGGCTGTTTTTCCCTCTAATGAGGCACTAACAGAAGACAGTTGGGAGTTTCCTGGAGGAATGTTACATTCTTCCTATCACGTGTCCTTGTCAATGGGCTTCAGGTTTAGAAGAAATGCAGTTTTATTTACATTTCCTTCCGCCTCTGCTTCCCTCAATTTTATGGAGAGGAGGGTGATGTTAGGGCTTCAGAAAACTGAGTTATGGGTCTCTGGAAGTTAGGCTATTGATAAGAAAGTTTCTTCCATATATATATATATATATATATATATATAT